>NW_017728927.1:441054-526315 GCF_001723895.1 Crocodylus porosus
CTGGGGTCGTTTGACCCCAGCACTCTTTCCTGCCATGGCGGGGGGTTGGACTTGATGATCTGCTCAGGTCGCTTCCGACCCTACCAACTATGAAACTATGAAATATATAAAAAGATTACCAAAGATTTTTTACAACATCCATCCAACATAAAAAGAAGAAATGGAACCAATTTCTACAGGAACAACTTTCCCAGCCACTAAGCAACCAGCAGAGAAACAAGAGCAATACTGTACACCATTCCAACTTCATACCCAAGGAAGCTGAAGTAACCAATCAACTCCCAAATATCACTCTCTCCATGTACACCCTTACCAAAGCTGAAAATTCTGTCCTCTCTAAAAGGCCTTAATTTCTGTCCAGAAAAATACCCTAATAAGATACTACAATGAAGAACTAGAAGAATTTTTCTCGACACCTCTGTCTCAGCGAATATTTCCACAACCAAAATTAATCCACTGTCAACAAGACTTCATCCTGTGACAATATCAAGGAATAGATTAACACCAAAAAATCCAAAGAAACCATCAGATTGGACACCTCACAGTGGATGAAAGTCAAACCTTGACCGCTATATTGACTGCTCCAGGGAAAGAATGAACAATGAAATAATCAACAAACACCACTACAACAACTTCTCACTTTCAGAGAGAAGGGCCATAGAATCTAAGAACCAGCCACCAAATAGTAATAAAACCAGCAGATAAAGGAGGAGCCATGAGTGACTGGTGCCTCCTGAATCTGGGGGGGCACCTGCAGAAGCCACCGACAGCAGCGGCCCTGTCGCGCGGGAGGGGCACCAGCCCTGCCAACAGCGTTGGTGTCAGCCATCAGGGGGGCATGTGCACCCCCACGCACCCCTTACCAGTTGCCTATGGGAAGAACTATAGTTATCTTTAACTATGAAGACTACATAAAAGCAGCCAAGAGACAACTCTGATACCACCTACTATGAAAAATGGGGGAAGAGCCAACTCCTCTTTTCACCTTAAACTAAAAACCACCATCACATCATGTCCATCTGAACTACAAGAAAAACTACAGAACTGGGATCCTCCGCCACTAACTAACCCTAGGACTTTTTACACACTCCCTAAAATCCATAAACAAGAAAAACCCAGGCAGACCAACCATGGAACCCTAACTGAGGAAATATCGGCTTTCATCAAATCCATCCTAAAACCTCATCACCCAAAGAGCGAGTTTTGTCCAAGACACAACAGACTTTCTACAAAAACTTAAAAAACATAGATCACTTTCCCAGCAATACCCTCCGAGCGACCATGAATGTTACCAGCTTATATACCAAAATCCCATACCAGGATGACTTCCAAGCCTGCCTCGCGTATCTACAAGCACAAGATTACACCTCAAAGAATACAGACCTAAAAGATATTACTGAACTTACACACTTCATCCTCACATACAACACTTCACTTTCAATAACCAACAATTCCTCCAGGCCATGGGCACAGGTGTGGGCACCAAAATGCTCTTCCAGTAAGCCAACCTTTTAATGGCCCACCTGGAAGAATTCCTCAAGAACTGCACCATCAAACTCATGCCATACCTAAGATATATAGATGACATCTTCATCATTTAGACCAAACACCTGAAGTCTCTGATTGAATTCCATCACAAATTCAATAACCATCACCCCTCCATCAGACTGTCTCTTGAATACTCCAGCAACTTTTCCTTTTTAGACACTATGAACAACATCCAGAATGGCAAAATACAAGCCAGCATATACAAGAAACCCATGGCCCAATATACATAGCTACACAGAACCAACAATCACCCTAAACCAGGGGCGGGAAATTATTTTGGGCAGAGGGCTGCTTACCCAGCTTTGGCAAGCTGTCGAGGGCCACATGGGTAGCCCCGCCCCTGGAGCTGAGCGTGGGGAAACGCAGCCCCTCCCGCACAATGTGGCCAGTGCTCCCTGCTGCAGCCTGCGCGTGGCTGTCCTGAGCAGGCACAGGCAGCCCCAGGCGGTCTGCGAGCGGCTGCAGTGCGGGGTGCCGACCATGGGGTGGGAGAGGGGTCACTTTTCCCCGCGCTCAGCACCAGCTTGTAACCCGCCCAGACTGCCAGCCTGGGCCCCGCACTGGCTCTGGGCTTACCCATCAGGGCTGCACTGTAGCAGGAGCAGCTGCAGCACACCCCCCCTGCCCCCACTTGCCACATAGCAGTGTTTGCTGCTGCTGCTGCCACCCGCCTGGAGCTCCCACGCTGGGCAGCACAGGAGCAGTGGTGGCAGACTCACCGCAGCCTACTGCGGCATGAGCTCCAGGTGGGCAGCAGCAGCAAACACTGCTCAGGACAGCCCCGCACAGGCTGCGAGCAGCTGCAGCAGGGAGCACCGACCACGGGGCACAGAAGGGGCCGTTTTTCTCTGTGCTCAGCATCAGCTTGTCCCTTGCCCTTCCCACCCCCTTGCCCTTCTTACCTGAGATTCCCATACCAGAAGAG
Organism: Crocodylus porosus; assembly: GCF_001723895.1. Taxonomy (NCBI): domain Eukaryota; kingdom Metazoa; phylum Chordata; order Crocodylia; family Crocodylidae; genus Crocodylus; species Crocodylus porosus. The sequence continues at coordinate 443,528 of NW_017728927.1, forward strand.
CCACATGGTACCAGGCCAGAAGCCCCTCCTGGGGCTTCTGGCTGGGTGGGGCTGGGGGGGCCCGGGAAGGCCCTGCTGTTGTAGGAGCCTGCCGGGGCTTCCCCTAGGTCCTACTGCCCCTGGCTCCTGTCATTTTTGACAGTAACCAAGGACAGATAGATATTAACTTTCTAAATTTTTTAGGGGCCCCGTGGGCTGGATAGAATGGCCTAGTGGGCCAGATCCAGCCCATGGGCCATATTTTGCCCACCCCCGCCCTAAACACACCATGAAAGCTGTAATATATAGCCAAGCCTTCCGATACCACCAAATCTGCACTGAGAATACCCACTCACAAACCTCAGAAATCTCAAAAAGGCTTTCATCCACCAACCACACTCCTCTAGAGAGAGATCATAATTTTGAAAGGGCCACCAAGATACCATCTGAAGAACTGCTGCAGTACAAAAAGAAAATCCCCACGAATTACACATCATTGGTGACATACCATTCTTCCCGGGAACCTATATGGAAAATCCTCAAACAACTGCAAGCCATACTACAAGATGCCTCAATTCTCGAAGAGATCTTTCAAGAACCATCCATTCTAGCCTTTAAACAAGCACCCAATCTCACCAACCTCATCACTAGAAGCAAACTTCCTATGACCCAAAGCACACCAGATGGATCCAGACCATGCCAGAACAAGCAATGTAAAACCTGCCCAACACATTTCTACCACTCCTACAATAACTGCACCCCATCACAGAACCATCATCATTCCTGGACCCTACACCTGCACCTCCAGAACTATAATACAATCTCATCCAGTGCACTAAATGCCCTCATGGAAAATATGTAGACACCAAACAATAACTGTACCAGAATGAATGCACACCAAAAATCTATCAAAGACAAAAACACCCAGTTACCTGTAGGTGCACACTTCTCACAAGATAACCACTCTCTCTCCAATCTCTCAGTTCTAATCCTCAAAAGGAATTTACAAAACACCTTTTGTAGATGAACCTACAAACTTCATTTCATAAATCTACTGGATACAAAAAATCATGGACTAAATACAGACATTGGATTTACGGCACATTATAACCTGCCTGCCATCTGATAACCCCAGGTAACCTGTCTGCATTTTACCAGCTACGTTCTATCACCAGTTCTATATTCCTCCTGCCCCTCCCTGTCTCTCACCTACTGCCTCCCATTCCTTCAGATCCTCACTGCCATGTATTTGCATTTTCACAGACTGTTTTTGCATATTGGCTTCTATTCTACCTAGGAGAGCACACAAACACCAACAGACTCTCCCTATCCCTGAAGAAGGGTGTTTGTGCCTGAAAGCTTGCAAAGAACAAATTTTTCCAAGTATTTAGTTGGTCTAATAAAAGATATCACATCTACCCAAAGAACTACTCTAAGCAAGGCACTCATCTGTTGTCATATCACTTCCTCCACTCTATCAAAAATGTCCATCCACTTGTCATCTTCCCACAAACACTTGCACGTTTTTCCATGAAGCCATGAAAAGTAGACATCTAAATCTGTTTCTATGGAACTAGAACACTTACAGAAATTACAGAAATCTATGGGTATAGTAATAACAGCAGTTATAACATAGCTTACTTCATCATGTATCAACCTTACCTGATGCGAGAGACATTCTGGGTGCTGAGCTATATGCTTGACTCCTGAATAATCCTCACTCCTAGAACTGCTTCTTTTCTGAGTGACATGTTCTACTTGCTGTTTAATCATATCACTGGTAACATATAACAGTGCACAATCCAGGAGAGCTTCAAAGAATTCAAGAAAAACCAACTAGAGTGAAACAAAGAAAGAAAATATTTAATCTCTGAACACGGTTAAAGTCTAGCTGATCAAAATGACTAAATCCTGTTTTCAGATTAGCAGGTTATACAATATTTCACATTATATAAACTAAATGAAAATACTATAATGCATTATCTGCCTGGCTAAGTTTTCACTACTCCTGATATCAAAGCTCAAGAATCTCCCTCTCCCTAACGGGCTGCAAGATAACTAGTATTGTCATTTGGCTCACATAGGTTTTGGCTGACCATGAATCATTGCATACAATGCTGCTACATCATAGCAATGGCCAGGTAATGGATTCTTCTCTTTACTTGGATAATAAATGCACTTGTTTCAGCCATACTATCAAATACAAATATTAAAAGATAAGCTCAGTTACATTATTTGTAAGAGATTTCTACTATGTGAAAACTAATTTTTAGATGTAAAATTTAGCCTCCTGGACAAAGCCTGAGGGAAATTTTTGTAGGGACTGATGGAATGGAATCAGAGGCTGGCTGTAAGGATGTAAGAAAGTCCTTCTGTACTTTAGCCTATGGGCTGGGAAATAGGCTCCTTCATTTCATGCCCCCTCTTCATGCATTCTGGGACCTGTACCCATGCAGATCTGGAGGCCCACAGCTGTCCTAAAGCCTCCAATATGTCCTGAATTGCTGAGACCTCCTCCCCCCTTTGCAGTTCCCCCCTTAGCAATTAATGGTTGCAAAGGGTCTTCCACTGTCGTGAATATCACTGTATGTTGTACTTTAAAAAAATATTCTCAGTACTTGCTGAACAACCCTAAGATTTAGAGAATGGACCCTGGAAGTCAGAAGGCCACAATAACAAGCACACCATGGAACAATAAGAAGTATATAAGCTCAAAAAACTATATGATGAAGAAGAAACAAAGATCTACTGTTTGCTGGCAGCTTCTAAAAATAACACCAAAGGTTTCTGTAGCAATTGCCTTTTCATGATCTGAAATAAGAATTAACGAATACTTCTTTCCTTTCATACCTCATGCTCCAAGTTGGTGTCATCTCTGTCACGTACAAAAGGATTTTCTTTTGCCAGTATATCCACAACTTTTGGAGAAGTTAATTGTTTGCTTAGAATATTTAAATCCTGTACATAAAACATATTATTAGGACCCAAGATATTTATAACACAGGCCTGTTCTGGCTTCCTTTTGAAATCAGTATCAAAATTTCAGTAGATTTCAGGGGAAGCAAAACTTGGCCCCTCACAAGGTAATCCATAATATATACAAGGTGAATTGGTCCCCAGTTCCTCACTGGGAATTTTGCCATTGACGTCAGGGCTACACTCATACTCGCATAGTATGCTAAACAGAGACGTTAGGAACATTTATGGATTAGCTATGTTCACCATCAACCAATAACTTACAAGGGGACAAGGTCTGTGGGCTGGACCCAACCTGTGGACCAGCACTACACCACAGGTATGCAACATGCCTTGGTTGGGTCTGATCAGACTCAGGGGCAGCACCAGGGGGCAGATTGTGAGGCTCCATGGGCTGGATCCAGCCCAAGGGCCATATGCTTGACATCCTTGTACTAAGCCAACAAAGTGGGGTTTATTTGAATACATTTCCCACAGGAAAGCAGAGGAAACCTACCAGCAAGCAGCGCATGTCTCGAGAGGTAAGCTGACTGTGATTTTAAAAAAACCAACAGCAGCTGATCCAAGAACTCTTGATATAAAAGGAGCTCCTTCTAAAGGAATTCAATGTGCTTTCAATAAGCCCTGTAACAAGGACTGAGTCCCAGGTTGGACCATGGTGACCCTTAGTGGCCACGCAGCTCCTGCTGTGCTCTGGCTCCCTGGGTACTCACCCCTTTTTCCCTGCCTGCCATGCCTTGATGTAATTGGAAATAAGGGAGGCTGTCCCCAGACCCAAGATTGAGCCCCTGTACATCTCTTGCCCAGCAGCTCTCTCTCAGATCTGGGTCCCAAATCCTGTACCTTGAATGTTAAGTGAGCCCTCCTGGCTCATGCATGCCCTAGAGCACCATTACCTTAAGGCTATTTGTGCTCTCTGACCTCCCCTACAGCTATGCCCAGGCCTCACAAGTGTAACCCATTAATCATTTCAACAGGCACTTATGACCTGCACTAACTTATCCATGTGGTTGACCAGATTCTTTTTGGTATTGGTTGGTGGAACCGGAGCGTGCTCCGTCTACTCCATGCATTGACCTGGTATTGCAGTGCTTCCAGGACTGGTGCAAAAAAAAACAAAACAAAAAAAACTTAGCCCAAGTCCTATATCGGGCCTCCTTAGGCTTCTACACCCTTGTCAGGGCCTCAGCTTTTCTGGCCATCGCCCTTTTTCTCTAGCTGTACTCTTTAGCCCAGGCCCACCATGCTGGACCTGGCTTCTAGGCTCCAGCCTCCTGTCTCACCCTCTCAGGCTCTTGTCTCTTCTCCTCTTTGGACTGTGAGCCCCTGGCCCCAGCCTGTGCCCCTCTTTGGGCTGTGGCCTTAACCTTCTTGGCCTCAGGCTGACCCTCCTGTTTCTCTCCCTCAGGTTTTGGTCCTCTCAGCCACCACCAGCCTGGCAGAGCTCAAAGCTGCCACAAGCCTCAAACACTGCTGGGATCTCCTCCACCCCTGACAGTTCCAACCCAAACTGGTGGCTTAAATTATACCAAAAGATTAAGCCCTCCAGGTATAACACAAACTCCCCCCTACACATACTGGGCCTGAACATAAATCTCAGCTCGCTTTTAACCAAATCAAACCAAACCAAACCTCTCTTTTACACAGGGTCATATTCCCGCTTAAAGTATCAGTGCCTTTCTAGCAGTTCTCAAGAGCAGCGGTGGTGTCAGACGGGCACTCCCCTGTAGCATTCCTACTTGGGAGCTCTTTCTCCTGCAGCATCCAACTGCTGCCCTGGCTCAGGATGTGGGCTTATATTCCTCAAGCCCTGCCCCTTTTTGGTCAGCTGACTCTGCAGCCACACAGGGGTTTACATTCTGGGCCTAATGAATCAACTCCTTTGCTTTGCTGCTGCTTAACTGTCGTTTGCAGCTCTAGACTACTAAGCAGCCTAAATGTCTTCCACCTTCTCCTTATTGCCGGCAGCTGGTTACAAGTCTGCCTTTTCCTTAGCAGTTAGCCAGCTTACCCTGCTGCAGTTTTCTCTTAAAGTAACAAGAGTCTGCTGGCTCCCTGTTACAGCCCTAAATTCCAGAGCAGTTTAATCAAACTTAACATTAAAACATTTTATAAAATAACATTCAATAAAATATTTTTTAAATTCTGGATTTATGAATCTTGACCACAACAAATGTTACAGTTTAAACACAAGGATTAAAATGTTGAAATAATTTAATGGCCAAACAAAAACTGCTAGTAAAAATCATTATATAAATTCTAAAATATACTTGAAATTAACCTAAATTATCCAGAAACAGAAACAGAGATTTTGGAGTTCGATCCTACAAAAAGTTAATTATGTAAGGAACTTACTCAAAAGAAGTCATCCCTTTGAAATCAATGGGACATCTTAGGACAAGTAAATTCATTCACTAAAGTATTTGCAGGATCAAGCCCTTAGGAGAAACCATTTAAAATAGCTACTGCAAGCAGGATAAATAAGTGAACACTTAAAAACACAAATTAAAGCATGTAAAATGTGTTTACTTTCAACATCCAGAGGAAGTGTCTCATCTTCATTGTGGGTTCATGAGGGGGTCTAATGCTTGGTCTGCAAAAGGCTCCGTATATCTCCCAGCATTTATCAATGTAATTTATGGCAGAGGCAGTATGTTGCTGTTTGTGAAATAAAATGCCTGTAGAAGGGAAATGGAAGATGACAGAAGTTAAAATGTTGGTGGGTTTGGTTGTAGCTGTGTTGGTCTAAGGAAGGGGCGGGCAATTATTTCAGGCAGAGGGCTGCTTACTGAGTTTTGGCAAGCCATTAAGGGCCACATGACAGGCAGCCATGGGCAGTTAAATATTAATTTTCAAATTTTTTAGGGGCCCCATGAGCTGGATAGAATGTCCTGGTTGGGCCCATGGGCCACATTTTGCCCACTCCTGGTATAAGGACATAGGCAGACAAGGTTCTTAAAGTAGATGTGATATCTTTTATTAAACCAACATCTACCCTAAGAACTTTACTTGCTGAAGTTAAAATGTAGTTACTACACTAATGGTAATGAATTCTGTATAACAAAGAAAAGTGGTACTTACCTTGTACATGACAGGCATGTGGAATAATGTTCTTGGACATCATCTTTGAGAAACACTTGAATAGATATGGTCCTTTCTCACTAAAATTAAAACGAAGTGTTATATTACACTGTCAATCTGTACAAAAAAGTACTAGCAAAAATTGCCTGATTGGATGTTTATCCAGTAAAGTTATGTTATGCTATCCCACTGTGTAGCTCTGAGAGGACAAACTATGTTTATTAATCTCAAGAACAAAGTATTAGTTATCTTTTATATGTATTATACAGGTACTGGGTGGGATTTTCAAAAAATACCGACGTGCCCAAGGAAATGTCTACGCTATTATTTAAGGTCAACCCTCAGGATTACTCTTAACTAGCCTCAACTACATGAGCCACCCATTTCTGTCTATATTACCTATACTAGCACAACTGAACAGCAAACACAGCAGATGCCATGCTAGGATTCAGTCTGCCTATTACCAGTCTCTCCTGTGCTAAGCTCCGATCATAGGCAGTCAAGACAAGAAGTATGGTACAGACAGGCCAGAAGTCACATACCAACAGACTTCTTATACTAGGCTCTGCAGCACTTAAATGAACACACGGTGAGGGGAAGAGTAGTGCTACAGGGAAGTTCAGTGTCAGTTCTGATTCTCCAAAAAAACTTCTGAGGAGTGAGCTAAGGGGATGGTCAGAGGGTTTGGACTAGAGCACAGGTTTGAAAGTGGCTCTAGATAATGTCGCATAAGGTTTTACGGAAACTTAAATTGTATGTAAAATATAGCACTGCAAAATAAGTGCAGTTCCCAGCTGTAACTCAAAACAATTTTTGCAAAGCGTTCTGAGTTACAACGTTACCCCAGACCAAACAGAAGTTCAGTGTTGGTTCCAGGAGGGAGGGGAACCTAGCTGAGGGCTGGGAGCCTGCAGCCAGGTTCATATAGCAACGGCCAGGCCTCTCTGCCAGTGTCCATTATTTTCAGAAAGGGAGGGAGGAAAGGCAGCGGAAGCCCCATTCTTGGGGCTCTCCAGTCAGTGCTGAAAGATGGGGTGCATGAATTGGAGCCCCCCCCGCACCTTCAGAGGGAGCCCCAATACACCCACATCCCCACCCTCCAGGAGGGGCTAAAAAAACCCCCAGACTGAACTCCTTCCACTCCCTTTCCGAAAACATCAATAAGCTAGGAACTTCAGATTTTTTTCATTGGGGTCACTGTGTTTTTTTGGTGGTATTGATACATGTTGAAAGGTTTAATGTGATAAACCCTATAGACTGAAGTTACAGGGATAAATAGTATACAAAGGGTAAAGGCTTTACAATCAGAATTTCTAATTCTGAGCACATCCTTAACACTTTATTGGAATCCACACTCATTACTGCTTGAACTGCCAGATTTAATTGTACTGTTAAAAGTGATATGTTGTTCATTACTGCTTGCTTTTCTTTACTGGCCTACAGGCATACAGAACTTCTAAAACCTATTAAAATACAAATTTTCACAGTTGTCTCCTTTCCCCTGAACATATTTTGTATAAGGAAACAAATGCAAGTTTTTATGCAATTACACATTAAAAAGCATTACCAATTAGGCAAAAGCACTCCCCATACTGATGCTGTTGTTTAGGCTTTATCCTACTATTGCTTTACCAAAATCTGCACTCCACAAGCCTTGAGAGTAAGAATCTTTAGATTATTTGTAGAACTCTGTATTGCAAGCCCAAACACCACCGGTCAATATTAATTTGAAACAAACATGCTTGCCAAGGACACTCTGTAAACAAGTCAATACTAGTAGAAATCAGAAGGGGATTATTTCCTGCAAAATTCAGAATCAATCTACTCAGCAGGACTGTGAATAGGACATAACCACAAAAAGGAGAAAGAAAAAGAAGAAAAAGAAAGGACAGAAAAGGAAGAGGGGTCAGAAAAAGAAGAGGGGTCAAGGAAGTAAAAACAGTGATCATGCTCATCCTGAGACAGGCTACCCTCTAGTAATTACATAATAGCTGACTACTGAAACTCAAACAATTCACACTATAAAAAAAAGCAACTTACTCATGCTCTTTGTGATAGATATGAAATGCTAGATGAATAAGGTAAGACAAAAATGTTCTCAGCAGCAACGTCTCATATGGAGAATGCAACTCCTCAGGTGGTACGTTATCTCCTGAAACAGAAGGGAAAAAATGAAGGCAAGAATCCTTACTGTTGTCGCTAACTGAATCACTTTGATCTACAAATGCTAAAATTACATCATATATCCCTATGGCCCTCTCCCAGCATCCTATGATCTGCCATATTGATACAGCATCCTGAGAAGAAATACAGCAGAAGTGGCATTACTGCCAAACAAGCCAGCCAACAGGGAATCACCAGGATCATTAGAAAGGAAAAAACTTATTAATGCTCTTCTAGCCTTTGGCAAAGTCTGATCCTGCGGCTGGACCTGCCTGCATTTTTCTGTCTTTCCAGGAGCAGTTCTTGGAGATCTTCCCCGACACAGAAGCTGATACCGCTTTAATAAGGGACTGTGTGTGCATGTGTGCACACGCACGCATGTATACATGTTATTTTGGGTTTATTTTCACCTGAAAATATCAAAGCACTTAAGTAAATCTTATCATGCCTACTGGGGAAACTGAGGTAAGTAAGCAAAGTGCCCCTGAACAAGCCAATCTGAGAGCTGTGTAGAATTCACCTATCAGGCTCCCTGTCCTCTAGTCAAAGGATTAGAAGCTTTGATTAATCAACAACAATAAATAGGAATACAAACCATTCAGTATCCTATCCATATCAGCAAGGGTTATATTGCAATGATGAAACTGACAGTCCTTTAGAAGTCTCCAGAACTGGAGCTTAGTCATCAGGAAGGTGTTGTCAAGTGACTGATCACAGCCTAAACTGCTGTAAAAACTGTAGATTCTTCTCAGTTCTGAGATGTGTCTCAACACAGCATATTCTATCTGAATAAAACAATAAATGTAGGTGTTAGCTGTAGTCTATTCACATGGATATTGTTTCGACTAAACCCATCCTGACAAAATCTGTTATCAAAAACTGTTTTTTTGATGGTTCAGGATAAACAAATGTGTTTCACGAAGCCCCTGACACGTTACACCTATTGTGCAATTAAACGGTTACTTGCACAATAAATTATGGTGCGAGTTTCCATTGAGTGCTAAAAACTGTTGCTTGGTAGAAATAACATCTGCCAGGGACTTTGGTCAATTTACCAGTGGACAAACATCCAGTTCCCCAAAACAATACCAAATCTAACACACCAGATACCCTTTGGCAGTCACAGCACAGAAAGTCCAAACACAATAGATATGGAGCCTGAACTGCCTTTTGTCCCCACAGGTCAAGTACAAGAGACACTGGCAGGAAGTCCAGGGGAAACTTGAACTGATGCTGCACAAATTGTGTAAGATAGCTAGAGGCCTTCAATATCATTTGCTTTACAGAAGAACACAGAAGTCATGTAGAGTGAACAAAGTCGTATTGTACAAACACAGAATAAAAGGCAGGCCCTGCCCCCAGAATTTAATTTTTCAGAACTGTCTATCATAATTTGACTGGGCAAGTGGAATGTTATACTTCTTTGATGACACCTTGTAGAACGTGGGTGTGTCTACACCAGATGCAAATGTCACTGTAGTGATGAGCAACGTAGCATCAGCAGGCGTGAACCATGATGCCGATGCTACTGCGCAGTAGCAACAAGCTACGTGGGAAGCAGCATGAGATAAAATCCATGAAGCATTGGGACTGTGCAGTAACTGTGCAGTCCAGCACACATGTAGATGTCCACAAAGGTTCCCTACTGTCCCAAATCTTATGACATTTAATGCTTTTTCACTTGCACTGAAGTGTTCTGTTTTAACACTTTTTATGGGATGCTCAGCAAGAGGAATACTGCCTGTTTGGTATGTCCCTTCCTATATCTTGCTGTTGTTGGTTACCTTCTTCACACTTTCAGATCACAGGTGAATACAGGCTTATACATAAAATGCAAATAAAATCAAGTTACACAGAATGAAGAACAGCACCAGGCACACTGAAGAAAGCAGATGCAGGCTCTTACCTGTTTCATTTCCTCCTTTCTGTCATTCTCTGGAATCAAGTCCAGCAATGAAGATATATCTAGTTCGATGTTTGAGCCCAAAACAGAAGTATTTCCTTGGCCATCAGTTATACTGATGGTCTCTACCAAGTGAGCAAAAGTAACAATTAGCCTTGCTCCACTAAATACCTAGTGATATACAAATATAAAATAATATTCTCTATTCTCTCTGCTCCTTCTCACTGATTTCAAGAACAGAAGACCTAACTCAGTTGATGAAACAACTGTTTCACTGGACGAATCTTAACAGATACACATGAAGAAACATTAAGACATATGCACCTTATTAATGAAACATATCACACCAGGTTATTCTATTAAAGGCTATTCTTGTTAAATTTCCATACTGCAATGTTTCCAAATACACCTAGATTATAGATTTAGCAGCACATGGCAAGACTTTTCAAACAGTCTTCATTGTCAAGGATGAGAAGAAGCGTGGAAGCAAAGAACAAATAATTGATGGTGCCCTTTCTTGATGGTACAGCCAGTGGGAAAATGTTATTATACAGGTTTCCCTCACTTTATGCTGTACATGTGTTCTTGGAAAACGGTGCATAACTCAAATTTGCATAAAGGGAACACACTTTACAATGTAACAAATTGGGATACATTCCAAGACCTCGAATTTACTGACCCCCAGACCCATTTCTACCACTTTTACAAGATAATTTTGGTACTCACCAACAGCAGACAGTACACGCAAGCACAGGGCACTATCATAATCAGGATGGCAACTACAGAAACACGTGTTGCAGACAACGAGCGAGGAGCACAAGTTCACACAGGAGTAGATATTCTGGTGTGCCTCATTCCCACAATGCACAGCATAAAGTACTGACTGGGGGCTTCTACCACACTGATCACATAAGAGTGAATTTATCTCGCATATAATGAATTTTTAGTATAAAAAGGATTTATACAAAAAGGATTTATGCATGGAGCAAATTTTTATATAAAAAGGATTTATGCATAGAGCAAATTCACATACAGAACCCGCATAAAGCAAGGGAAACCTGTGTGTCCTTGTCAAGATTGACTGTTCTTAGCAGAAGATAGCTACTGATTTTAAAATTACAAGTTCATCTGGATAGAGTTTGTCCCAACCTGCTGCCAAATCAGGACAGAGCAAAGGAGAGGTTTAAATCATCTGTACATGTATGCTCATGACTTATACTCTATCTAGTTTGGCCATGTCTCAGGCTTTGCATGGGTGATGTAATACCTAGGCTGAAAGCATGATGCAAGGTCCAGAACACTGAGAGCCTTATAGACACTTCCATTTCTGAACTTAGCAGCCAAACAGCAGGTTTTTGTTGTTGGGGTTTTTCTTGTTTTGTAGGTGAAGGGACTGATCATGAAAATGTAAAACTTTTTTTTTCCTGTCACCTAGATACATATTTACTTTTTGGTCTAGTGAACAGAGACTTAGGAAACCAATGTAATATAAAATCAGTTTAATTTTTAAATGACAATACTATGATCTAAATCTGCAATTATCCAAAACAACTTATATTAGTAATTGGGAATTTTGGTTGTCTTTTAGCTTCTCCTTTTTACTTTACACATTTAGCTACTCTTTTTCCTTGGAGTCTCAGATTGGCAGAGACTCCCTATGCCTGAAGAAGGATGACTGTGCCCAAAAGCTTGCTAAGAACTTTTTTCCAACTACTCAGTTGGTCTAACAAAAGATCTTGCATCTACTCAAAGAACCCTGTCTGTCTATTATTAATTCAAATTTAATTTAATTTATTAATCAATACATCTGTGGGACATGTATATGTTTCCATTTAAAAGTCATATATCACTCACGTAATTCAAATATTTTAAACCAAACTTCTCTGTTTTCCTGTCACTTCAGGCTGCTTACCAGTGCCAATGGGGCTTTGTGTGCAAATACCACTCAGATCCTGTGTATTCACTGCATCCACTTGAAAAGTGGGATAATCTGCAATTTGATCATTTATAAACTCTCCTTCGTAAATATGTCCATTCTTGAAGACAAACCTTCCCTAGAGAGAAGAGGAGGCTCTTTGTTTTTATTTATATATATATGTGTAAAAAGATCACTAGAAAAGAAATGCCCTCCCTAGCACTTAGAAGGCTTCCTTCTGTAATCTAAATCAAGTTTAAATTGCAATCCATGAGATACTGCAAAGTGAAGGATGATAGTTACACTCTTGTGCAAAGAATGTTGAGGTCAAGTATTAAATATCTGTTCAATGCATTTAGAACAGTTTGCAGCTTTTCACAACAGACTGTGCCTAGATTTTGGCACTTTAGATAGGGCTGGAAGCACCGTATTCATGTGGGTGTGACCTTGTGCAAAGGCAACTTGGAATCTTCTGGAGGAAAAAAGTGCATCAGATATTAAAACTGACCTTAGCCAAAAAGACAAGAGAAAGTGAAGGCTACTTTTGAACCGAGAGGCTGAAAAGAATCAGACATATCTCATGCACTGAAAAAAAACTGTGTTAAAACATGTTTCATCATATACAAACTGTGATCCTCCGCAGCAGTCTGATCCAGTGCCCAAGGAGCTTAATGGAAGGACTCCCCTTGACTTAGTAATCACTGTAATTGATGTGTGCACTTAGCAAAATGAATGAGGTTTTCCTTGAAGAAACCTAGCCATCTGCTACAGAGGGCATGTCTACACATGATATTAACATGCAGAAACAAACTTCCCAATGAACTGCAGAGATCCCAGGTGCACGGTTTACCTGTGCGCCTGGACTGCAGCGCATTGAGAGGGACTGCAGCAGTCCCAGCTGGCCAGGGGCTCGGTGGGGAGTGTCAGCCCAGGGTTGCTCCAACTGGCCTCAGTGTGCTGTGGTGGGGATGGCTAGGGCACAAAGGTGTGTCAGTGCAGGGCTAGCTGGCACATAGCTCCTGCACTGAAGCATGCTTGTGCCCCAGCCAGCTGTGCACAACAGCTTATGAAGAAACAGCCTACATGTGCACAGCTGTTCATGTAAAAACTCCACGGTATTTACAAGTACTACCCTGCTGTGGAATGTATTGGTTTTTGTGGAATGTATTGGTTTTGTGCAACCTAATAAAGGCATTGGACATTTACTGCAAAGTTAATTAGTCGACTGCGCAGTAAATGTCTTGTGTAGACACAATCAGAGCCTCTTTCACTATCATGGCATTTTATTTCTCTCATTACTGGTTGATACTCACAAAGCCGTGCTTTTTATTGCAAATCCATTCTCCATCATACATTGCTCCACTGGCATAGATGAACCTTCCATGCCCATGACGATCACCCTTCACAAAATTTCCTATGTATTCATTCCTCAAAGGATACTGAGACCCAGGTATTCTCTTCAGAAACCAGGTGTGGGTACCATACCCATGCTGAAAAAAATATAGGCTATTATAAGAACTCTACTCTGGTACAGATCTAGTTTCACAGAAAGGAGGAAAATAACTCTGGACACCTGCTGATAATTACACTAACTGGGATTCAATACATCTCTGGGGTGCCCCAGCTATGACACAAGGTCTCCAGTGGCAGCTGTGGGAAAACATGCTACATACATCTTTATTCTACCTTTGTCTTAAAATACTGAATTTAGATACCAAGCTAAATGACTAATAAGGTGAGATCTACATTGCCATAAAAGCAGCTTTATATAACTTGTTCATTCGAAGGGCTTTATTTCCAATGAAACTTGCATACTATGCCACTCGACCTGCCTAGTGCAGCTCAGGTATTGAAGGAAAGGAAGGTCATACCTGTATGCCATTTGCCCATTGCCCAGTATACTCCTGATTTATTGTCAGCCACCTCATCCTTCCTTCCCCATGGCGTACATTTTTCTCCCACTGACCTTCATATATATTTCCTGATTCATAGCTGCATGAAAACAAAAATAAAATCAATTATTTAGCCATTGGATAAACATAGACAAAAATGGGGGAGGCTGGCACAAATGACAGGTAGATGCACAACGCCCATTGACTTTCAAGGAGAGTTCCACACTTTTGCTTGGGGGAAAAAGGCAATGCTAGAAAAAAGAGGATATGGACTCCCAAGAGGGTAGAAGCTAGCAGCTTGTTACTTCTGGCAATAAGCAGAAATCTTTACCTCCACACGCAGTGGTTCGTCTGAAGAACAGATATACAGCCCTGGTAACAGAGAGGGAGGAGCATGTTCCATTGGCCAGACAACCTCCACCAAGAAGCTGTGATGGGTGGTGGAGGTGGTGGTGGTTGGAGACTCCCTTCTGTGTGGAACGGAGGGAGCCATCTGCCAAATCTGATCTGCTGTCAGAGATATCACGGAGGAATTACCAAGACTCATCCAGCCCTCTGACTACTACCCCATGCTGCTCATCCATGTGGGCACCAATGATACTGCCAAGGGAGACCCTGGGTAAATCAAACAGGGCTCTGGTTGCAAGGGTGAAGGTGTCTGGGGCTCGAGTCATGTTCTCTTCAATCCTTCTGGTCAAGGGAAAGGGCCCAGGCAGGAGCAGATACATCCTGCAGATTACCTCGCTGTGCAAGTGGTGTCGCCAGCAGAGATTTGGCTTCTTCAACCATGGGATGCTATTCCAAGAAAGATTGCTGGGAAGACATGGGATACACCTGACAGAGAGGGAAGATCATCTTCACAGATAGGCTCGCTAACCTAGAGAGGAGGGCTTAAACTAGGTTTGCTGGGGGATGGAGACTAAAGCCCAGGTACATAGGGAAGGGGCAGACCTGAAGGAAGAGCAAGCAGGAGGGGCAATAGGGGAGGTATTCTCATACTTCCTGAGAAATTAGGGCAATCATCTAGTTACCTCAGATGTACCTGAATGCAAGGAGCCTGGGAAATGAGTAGTAAGAATTGGAAGTCCTTGCACATTCATGAAACTAGAATACAACTGGAATAACACAGACTTGGTGGGAGCTCGCATGACTGGAGCACTGTCATAGATGGGTACAAACTGTTCAAGAAGGACAGACACGGAAGAAGAGGAGGAGTTGCACTTTATGTAGAAGAGCCATATGACTGCTCAGAGCTTCAGTATGAAACTGAAGATTAACCTTAACCCATACACTTTCAACAGGTTGGAGGGGAGAGCAACAAAGATGATGTTGCGGTGGGGGTCTCCTATAGACCACCAGACCATGAGGAAGTGGCGGATGAGGCTTTCTTCAAACAGAAAGCAGACGTTTCCTCATCACAAGCCCTGGTTCTTATGGGGTACTTCAATCACTCTGACATCCACTGGAAGGGCAATACAGCAGTGCACAGGCAATCCAGGAAGTATTTGGAGAGTGTTGGGACAACTACCTGGTGCAAGTGTTGGAGAGGCCAACTAGGGGACACGCTCTTCTTGACTTGCTACTCACAAAAAGGGAAGAATTGATGGGGAATGTAGTAGTGGATGACAACTTGGACAGCAGCAACCACAGGATCCTGAGGAAAGGAAGGGTGGAGAGCACCAGAGTAAGAACCCTGGACTTCAGAAAAGCAGACTTTGACTCGTTTAGGGAGCTCATGGGTAGGATCCTCTGGGAAGCCAGTCTGAGGAGTCCAGGAGGGCTGTGTGTATTTTAAAGAAGCCTTACTGAGAGTGCAGGAAGACTAGCAAGTATGGCAGAAGACCAGCTTGGCTTAGCAGGGAACTCTTCAGTAAACTAAATCACAAAAAGGAAGCTTATAAGAAGTAAAAATTTGGGCAAATAAATAGGGAGGGGTATGAGAGCATTACTCAGACATGCAGGGATGAAGCTAGGAAGGCCTAAGCGCAACTGGAGTTGCAGCTACCAAGGGATGTGAAGGGTAACAAGAAGGGTTTCTACAAGTATGTCAGTAGCAAGAGGAGGATCAGGGAAAGTGTGGGTCCCTTACTGAATGGGGGAGGAAACCTTGCGACAGAGGATGCAGAAAAGGCTTAAGTGCTCAATGCCTTCTTTGCCTCAGTCTTCACAGGCAAGGTCAGCTCCCAGACTACTGCACTGGGCAGCAAAGTTTGGGAAGGACGTGAGCAGCCAATAGTGGCAAAAGATCAGGTTAGGGAGTATTTAGAAAAGCTGGACATATACAAGTCCATGGGGCTGAACAGGATACACCTGAGAGTGCTGAGGGAGTCGGCTGATGAGATTGTAGAGCCACTGGCCATCATCTTTGAAAACTCATGGCAATTAGGAGAAGTCCCAGACGATTGGAAAAGGGCAAACATAGCACCCATATTTAAGAAAGGGAAAAAGGAAGATCCAGGGAACTACAGACCAGTCAGCCTTACCATCCCTGGAAAAATCATGGAGCAGATCCGCAAAAAATCCTTCTCAACATACTTGGAGAAAAAGAAGGCGATTAGAAACGGTCAGCATGGATTCGCCAAGGGCCAGTCATGCCAGACCAACCCGACTGCCTTCTATGGTGAGGTGACTGACTACATGTGGGGAGACCAATGGATGCGATATACCTTATTTTTAGCAAGGCTTTTTGATATGCTCTCCCACAACATTCTTGCAGGCAAGCTAAGAAAGTATGAGCTGGATGGAGTGTACAGTGGATAGAAAAGTGGCTGGAGCACTGGGCTCAAAGGGTAGCAATAAATGGCTCGCTGCCTAGTTGGCAGCCAGTATCAAGTGGAGACAACAGAAGACAACAAAAATGGTTACAGGGCTAGGGGACATGACTTCTGAGGAGAAGCTAAGGGCACTGGGTAGAGAAGACGAGACAGAGAGGATTTAATAGCAGCTTTCAACTACCTGAAGGGGGTTCAAAAGAGGATGGAGCTGGACTGTTCTCAGCAGGGTCAGGGGGCTGTGGGTCAGGAGTGAGAGGCATGGGCACAAGCAGGGGCAGGACACCGGCATATCAGGGCTGCTCAGTGCCACAAAGCAGCACCACAAAGTAGCTGGACCCACATCCTGGTGAGCAAAGCAGGCAGGGAGAGCTCTGATTTCCATAATAAAAAAACTCAGAATTAAACACCAATATTTATAAGTATGTAAAATTTATTTTATTATAATGACTGAGGCACTGGTAGGCTTCCAAACTGCTTTCAAATTGTAAATTTATCATGGAAACATTGTATTCAACTGATACCAATACATACATAGTGGTGTCTTGTTTTAAACATGGAAAAACATGGATTTGAGGGGTTTTTAAAATCAAAGAATGTTGGATCTTTTTTGTATCAAAGATTTTGCAATTGTTTTAACAGAGAAAAAACCAGGATCCCTGCTGATAATCCAGGGACATGCAAGACTTCAAAGGAGATAGCTGTGTTCAAGGTCTATGCACAGAAGTCTAACTTCAACATGCAAAGGAGTGGGCACTGAAGTCCTGCTTTACTGAGCGGTCTTGAGACCTACTATTTATAATGGGAGAGAGAAGGCCAGTAGATTTTGAAAGTCATGCTCTGGATCAACTAATTCTGCCTGTAGATGTAAAGCTATTGACAGCAATCCCTCAGTTGAATATTTATACACTGGCGTCTGACTGCAGCGCATAAAGACTTCACATTTGTTCAAAACTCAGGGGATTTTACTAAAAATTTCAGTTGTTCTAAGGATGGGAAAGTAGGGGCTTGACTGCACTTATTGCTTACATGGTGCTTTCAATCTACAAAGTAGTTCACAAATATTAGCCAATTCTCTGTTCAATGTAGGTCTGCTGAAAGCAAGCAAAACACGTTCTCATACACCTGAGAGGTGTAGAGAGAAGTCAAAATGATTTCTTTTAAACTGCTGTATAATGTTTACTGTGCCATTCTTTGATTATTTCATCTTCAACTGGCCTTTTTTTTTTTTTTTTTTTTACAGAAAATAATAGCTGCATTTTGAGTAGCTTTAAATGCTTCTACAACCAGCAAGTCAGAGGAAAAATCAGGTCTACTGCATAGAATGCACAGACTGTACGTTAATGTATCAAATAAAAGAGATTTCTGAAGATCTGCTGAACAAAAGTGTTGTTACACCTACCATCTTATCCCCCAGCCCTCTTTGATGTTGTTTACCCAGTCACCATCATACAAGGAGGTTCCTTCTTGATTATAATAAATAGTACCCTGAAACAAGCAGTATGATCAGTTTAGTAAATCACCATCTAAATATTCACATAAATGATTTAACAATATATTGCATACACCAAACAAAACAAGTACCACACGTACTTAAGAGTTCTCTTGGCAGCAGTTACTAAGAAACCGCTGACAATTTATGTTAAGAGCAATTGAGTCTAAAATAAAATAAATCCTGGTATTCTCATCAACATTAGCTACAGACTTAGATAAGACCATGGGTCAACTAGGCACCTTAGTATGATCCTATTCAATCTTGCCCGAGTTGCTGAAAAATTGTTAATGCAAAAAGTGGGGTGGGTTGTGCTCTCTACTGCTTTTTGTAATCTGGTTTGAAGCAAACACAAAAAGTGTGTTAGAAAAACAGATGCACTGAGAGTTTTCAGGGACTTAAATAGGGTGAAATAGGATCTGGCACTATGTGTTCAAAAAAGGCTTATTACATTAATCCAAAAATTGCCATCCTCCTCAAATCCTTTGGACACCAAGAATGCTGTCACAGCTCTGCTACTGCTGCAATGCAACTAACTACAGCAAACATTCTAACCTGGGTCACAGCCTGGCATATGCAAGCTAACGACTTAGCTATTACTGTACTTATTCACGTACTTAAGCTATTATTTTCAGTGCACTTAGAGAGTGAGGTTTGGTTCACTGTCCTTTTCCCAATGCATCCTGAGCTGCTATTACTACCGAGGTTTATTTTAATCACACAGCCTCAGATTCTTAACTTCTTGACTGACCTGGTCACCATCCAATTAGAGGTGCCAAAAAGAGCAAGAGACATTTATGATTGCTAATTAATTTTACAGCAGTGGAGTGTCTGACATCCACTGTTTACTCTTTCTAATACAAATAAGCACTTGATACATTAGAGTGGGGATTTTCAACCTTTTTTAGTCTAAATACCCCGGGCGGCCGAACGCTGAGCAGGAGGAGGAGGGGGGTAGCACACAGCCAGACTTTTATCCTAAACGTCAGTAGCCTGAATGATACTTTTGTGCTTCCTTCATTTACCTTCCCATGTCTTTTGCCTTCACACCATTGGCCGATATAAGAAACTGGATGGGTTCCACTCTTGTACATGCCAAATCCATGCCTTACTCCTTTTGTGATCTCTCCTTCATATACACTGCCATCACACCAGGTATAAGTGCCATTATACATCTGAACATTCTTAACAAAAGTGCCCTAAGAGATTAAATTAAAAAAAAAAACCTGATTATTCACTAAAGCAAGGGACGTCCAAAATAAAAAGGGGACCTTGCAAGATCAATTGGGTCCGGTCCTAATGTCTGTGAAATCTATGAAAGTGGGAGCAGCTGCCCGGGAGGAAAAGCCCCATCCAGGAGCTGGCCTGAACTAGCCTGCAGAGAAGTCCCAAGATTAGTTAATCCTTAGGAGAAGTTCAGAGATGAATGTTATTTCATCTTACTACTAATTTTGGTGGTGGTTGTTGTTGCTATTATTACTAAAAGCAGAGCACAGGAAGGAAGCAAGTTCAGACTTTACGTATGTGGACTATCTGTTCAGAGCAGTGGTTCTCAACCATGGTGCTATGGAATCCGTGGTCTCAAAAACACTCTGACTTGTTGTGGTCTTTCTGAGTTCTTTGCAACAGAAGAATTGCTCCGTTATTTTTCTGTAATAAAAAATGAGTGAAAACTAAGAGCTGGAATTTTCTCAGCGATGCCTCAAGTCTAACAAGATTGAGAACACTGGTTTAGAATAAGTCATAAAAAGAAAATGTTTCATGGTGTCCAAACAAACAGGAAAAAAAAAAATTTGTGAGATTTTTTACTTTTAGAACACAGCTGCTACCATTATTTTTTCTATCTCTGACTGTAATCATCCCCTGCAAAGTACATGCTCTCCTTGAATTTGCGCATTTAGACCATAACCAATTCTAATGGTGCACTAATAATTAATACAAAACTTTACCTCATACTTCACTCCATCAGCCCATGTGTAAGTCCCTTGTCCATGCATAAGCCCTTCAGAAAACATGCCCTTGAAAATAAAACACATACTATCATTTTTATGTCTTAGTCTATAACTACCAGATAATTTTGGGAGCAGTAACATGTTCTAATTAAAAGCCTTCCACTATTAGCACCAAATTAAAAAACTGTTAACGCCAGCAACTCTGACAGGAGTTTTAGCTGCCCAGTCTTCAATTAAATCAAAAGGAGGAGTAGCCTGCTCACTTGCAGGGGAAGAATTTGTCTCATTATACTTGCTGATATACTCACCCTGTACACACTTCCTCCCTCAAAATATGCAACACCTTCTCCTTCATACAATCCATGGACTTTTTCTCCTTCATAACTACAAGAAAAATAAACTAAACTAAAGATTACATTTTCATATCACCATGAGTAAACCTGAGACAATGGCAGTTAAAAAATGGATTCTACACATCTCCCTAAGGAGGGATGTGCATTAATGTCACCAAGCTACCTTACATGTGAAGCAGCAGCAAACATCTAATTACGTGTCCCTTTCCATAAACACTACCTGTATGCTTCCAGTGAAATTTATTTTCTCTAAATAAAGCCTGAGGAATTGGACTTTAAGGCTGCTTGCAGATGTTAAAAAAAAACAAACATAACCGTGCTTTACTGGAAGCAGCAGCATGTTACTGCAACCTGGCTCAGCAGTATCTGTAAAGACAGGGTGGTTCAAATGGGCTTTTTGGCTCTTTTAGCTAAAGCTGATTCAATGAGTTATTAGATAAAGCACCAAAAAAGCCCCACTAAAGGACTCAATCTTTACAGTTGTCAGGCAAGCCAGGTCGAAGCTACCTCTTCTGAGCACGTGTCGGGCTCAACAAGAATGCGCCGAGTTCAAGGTAAAGCAAACACATGGTTTTTGCTTTAGTTTTAATGTGCAAGCACCATAAACGAATGACTAAGAGTATGAAGCAATGTTCTAGGGCCAGGACCCAAGGCTATAGTAAACACTCCCATTCTCCACGTGTACTCAGGTTCAGGTAGTCTCACAAATCTAATGGTGTTAAAACAAAGCCTCTGGCCCCATTCTTATTGCCTATTCAGTAATCAATGGAAATACCTTCCTACATGGTCAGTCTGCTGCTGTACCACTGTGCAGTGGAGCTTTGAGGGTCCATATACACATGCACTCACAAACATAACAAGTTATCAGTATTTGCTGACGCACCATGCATTCCTGCCTGGTGCCTTTTAGGCAGAAAGTTCCTTAGCATAGGAGTGTTGTCCACATCTGTGTCATATCAGATATATCAGGGCTATTTAAATAATAATTCTCTGTAAGGGACATGTTTCTAACTAAGCAGCCATACTTCTAACATACCTTTTTACAATAAGCTGAGTTAGAACAGGCTCTTCATAGTACTCAACAGCCTCTTGAACCACAGATTCTTCCACCTCTTTTGATTCTTCCTGGGACACCAGTGTGTTTGGCTGTATTTCTTCCACTTGATTTACTGAGGTCTGTAAACCTGGGAGCTTAGACAAACTACCCTCATGTGAAGGCACAGGAGGAGGGGGGAGAGGCACAGATTTTTCAGCCTTTTTGCTCTCTTTCTTCTTATCCTTAGCCATCGTTTTGAGTTGTTCCAAAGCTATACTTTTTCCTGACTAAAAATCACGTGAGATCCTGTGGTCGTCTTATGCAAGAGGTTTAATCTTCAAAACCTGAACTTATTTAACTGGAAAATAAAATGAGAAAAGCAAGTAGCATGATCAAGTCTGGTTTCCTTCCTCTTGCTTTCCAAAAGATTAATATTTTGGAAAGCAGTAGAAGAGATTTTTGCAGTTACCAACATACTCAAAATTAAAAGTTTCATGTGCTTCTACTTAAAATGAGGGTGGAAGAAATGCTGCATTAATATACTTTACTTGATATCTAAAACTTGCACTATGAGAATTTATGAAAATAAGGGTCATGTTGGGCAGTCACATCTTGGTGACTTCAGCATGAAAGTGATAGAACAGTTCAGGTGCCTACAGTCACGGCTTCCATTGTTTTCATGGTTAACGCTTCCTTATTTTGTATACCTGATTCTGTGGGCAATAATATTACATGCTGCATTAGGTAAAAATGACTTAGAGGCAGCAAAAACACTCATTAAATCCTCATCGCTATTTGGTTACAGCAAATAACATACTGAAGCAAAAAGCCAAAGCTGTCATTACCTTATAGCTATTAAGCTGTGAAGAATACTATGAGACTAACTTCCCAAGCCTAAAAACAAAGCTAGAAAACTTTTTGGCTAGGAGAAAACAGTTTACACACAGCCAGCTGCACTCCATGCACCCACCTCAGGTTTTATTTGCATAATCTTTTTACATCCCCCTGACAAGCACAGGAGAAAAAGAATATATATTCTAGGATTGAAGCTTAATAAAAATTGCCCTTAGGAGTTTCTGCAGGGTAATATTTAACCATTAGGAAGGCTCATTTAGCAGCCATGAAGCAGTTAACCCAGCAGCTGTAAGACCCTGTGCTAACTTTCTATACTAGCAAAGGGAGAGTGGGTTGCCTACAGCTGACACCCAGCACTTATCCCATGCACAAAACCGGTTTTGCATGTATTGCCAACTTACACTGCTAGAACTTGGGGGTTCATCTTCACTGGCTCTAAGCTGTGAAAACAGGCTGTGTAGGCACCAGCCCCAGATTAGCAAAGGCCCATTCACCCATTCACTACTGCACGCAGCAGCTCCTGCGGCTGCGTCCCAGGCCTGATGGTAACTATAGTAACTGTCTTCCAACCAATCAAATACTTGCAGTTCTCTTAAAGAAACCAACACCCATTTCCTCCCCTCACAAGGACATTTGTTCTCCTCAAGTGCTACACCCCAGCATTCTGCATAGGCAGATGTGCACCAGTCCGTTGCCCTTTGCTCTCTTGTGCTAGGACACTACAGCAGCCTCCATCCGCTGTCATCGCATGGCTGCCGTGCACCCCAGCATTCCACTGTGGTACAGTCCAAACTGTACCCTCCACATGCCGGTATGGTATAGTCCCCAATCCCCCTGGTATCATCCTGCAAAATGCAAAAATGTAACTAATGACATTAAACAAAATCGTTTCAGGATAGGAGATGTGTTTTTTTTCCTCAAGGCAGGCAGCACAGCAGGTGCCAGGCACACCCAAGGGAAAAGCTTTTTCTTCTGGTGTCTCCACTTTTCATTTGCAATTCCTTTAAAATGGTGTGACAGTGTTTGCAATATTATTTTGCAGTACACACAGCCAGAAGCACTACACTACTACACTGGCTGCCCACCTGCTTTTTGGAAAATATATTTGGCCAATTCATTTTGTTTACTAAAAACACTGGATGGAGAATAGTAGTTGAACAGCACTGTTCATTATACACTGAGAGCATTTATTCACAGTACAATACAGACCCTTAGGAGTAGTCAGGAGATCAACATAGTTTCTGATCAACTTCACACAATTCAGGGGTAAAACCAAGAAAACGCGCCTCTTCAGTCATCTAGTCCTGCACCCTATCCCTGAAAGGACAAGTACAATGGCCCAAACTCACTCCTCTATGAAAGGCATGGCCACAGAAATGCAAACCAAACCAAAGACTTTTAGGTCAGATCTTGTAACCATTGAAGTCAGAGTTTTACCATTAACTTCACTAAGCAGAAAATCTGGACTCCTGGCTCCTAAGTATCCAGCATAACAATTACTTGGATCCTATAATGGAAAAGGTTGGTGAGATTCATTCTCAAAAAGGAATCCCTGTTCTTTAAAGAATGTTATGGGATAGGTTTCAGTAAAGTGTTGCTTGAGAGGAAAAGGTTAATATTTAACAGTCAATTCCTTCCCTTGATTCCTTGGCACCAGTATTTAAAGTTTCTCACTACTAAACATTAATGCAAACCATAATTAACATTGCAAGACAAAAAAGATGTTTAATTCTTTTGCCTACCTATATAGCAATTCTGATTTCTTTGAAACAGTAGAAAATTAACTGTCAGCATAGTTTTACTACAACCTTGGCTAGACATATTTTACGCTCTTTTAAGTCACACCAAAATATGTTCCCTTCAAGGCAGACTGATTAACAACTCAAATTTAGTTATAAAAATTTATTTTTAAAATACAGTTATAGCTGGGGCAGGAAAAAAAAACCCTATGAAGCCAGACTTGACAGAAGGAATGCTATTTACAAGTAAATCTCACGTGTCTTTATACTTGATAAAGGTAATAAAGAAAGCTTACAGGATATGTTTGCATTATAAAAGTAGTATTTAAATATGCAAAACGGTAGCTAAAATAAAAAAATGTCATGATAAAATCTACAAGTCAAAAAGACATGGATCAATATTATCACCAACGAATAAAAGTGAAAATTGCCAATAAAACAAATGCCATGGTTTTATTCTGGAGAAATCAAGTCTAAACTGGCTATGTGCCTCATGGTAGGCCTTCCATGAGGACAGTTCCAAGGATGCTCAATCTCACCCATGTGGGTGATCAGTTTCTTCATCTCATTTACATTAAGTGCAGTCCCAATCATCACCTGTGAACAAAAGCAGAGAAGTTTAATAGTCTCTCCCCTGACTATGGCAACTATTCCATTAAGAGATCATTTCTCCAGTTACAACCAAATAAATTATACTGTGAAAGACATTACAATAAGGAGAGTTACAGGACCATCAAAATCTAATTTAAATTAAGATGCAAGGGTCTGATTCTGCTCTTATCTGTATTAATTTTACAGGGTGCATCTACACATGTGCTTCTGCACGTGCAGCTCCGCAGTTAATTAAGTGTAAAATAATTAACTCCGTCATAGGATAGTACTGTCAGGGACAGTACTATTCTATGGTGGAGCAATTATGTACACTGAAATGCATGTGTAAATGGTGACAGGCACTGGCTGGGGCATGAGGATGCTAAAGTGTGGGAGAGCTGCCTGCTGCCTAGCACTGCACTTGAGTATCACTGTGTCCCAGTCAGACCCTCCTCCTCCGGATGCCGCCACCCAGAACGGGCTGACCCCCCAAATTCCTTGCCAGCCCAGGGATGCTCTGTCCAGGCTCAAACTGCTGCAGTCCCAGGCACACATGCAGACGCTGCACCTGGAAGCAGCTGACTCTGGTGCCAGAGTTCATCATGTCACCTTAATGGCATGTGTAGATGCACCCACAGTGATGCAATTAGAGACCAGAGAAAAGTGTCTTCTTTTTACAACCGAGCAAAGGACAAGGAACAGAATCAAATATATTGTGTCAATATTCATTAATTTACTCATACTGCAGTACATATAAGAGACAAATCAGACTGCACATGCAACTGAATATACAGCACTTACTAGTAAATATAATTTACTAGAATACTCACAGATTTTCTACAAGCTCGAGAAGCAAACATCTGTCTGACTCTGGATGGCCTACACATGACTCCAGGACAATCACTTAGCATAAAGATCAGCTCTTCTATGTCCTGAGGACCAAAAGTCCAGTTTTTGCTTGTTGGCAAAGAAATCAGCTTAACCCTTTGAGTTACAGGAGCTGAAAGATTTTTTAAAAAGTGCTAAAGAAACAGTGTATAACTGCAAATAAACATAAATAAAGTCTGAAACATACTATTTGTAAAGATTGGTTGAGAGTGACCTCTACACATGTTGAAATAATTATCCAAGTCTTTTGAGGGTTGTTATAAAATGGTAAAATTTTATCTAGCACAAGTATACAGGTATTCCTTGGACTTGGGACACATGTGGTTCCTGAAAACTGTGCCTTTAGTCAAAACGTTGTAATCTGGTACCAATTTTCTCATAAGAAACAATGTTATAATGGGGGAATGGTTTCTGAACCAAGGCCCAATACCCTACTTTCACCAAAAATACCCCAGAATTTTGTACTCAATCAATTATAGATGAGTAATATAGCTACATTAATGTATTTATATTGTAAATAGCAATCGTACTGATTTGGAAGGATTTCATTAAGGTGACTTTGCTAGACTTTTTGAAAGGCTCTTGGCAGGACTTTTTGAAGAGTTCTTGGCTGGACTCTTCTCACAAGACTCGGCCTCACGTTTTTCTGGAGTCTTGTCTGCTTTCTTAAAGAAAGTGTTCAAGGAAGTTTGGACAGATGTTCTCCAGGGAGATGAGCGATGCAGCAAACTTGGATCAAGTATTGTAAAGTCGAAATCAACATCATAGAAGTTGAAACCGAATGTCAATTTAGAAATGGTGTAAGTGCGAAATGTTGTAACTCAAAACGTTGCAAGTCAAGGACTTCCTGTACTTGTTTCTAAAATTCTTTTGTTAACCAAAGTAAAGAAAAAAATCTGGTAAATCCAACTTCTGAAAAACTGGGCAACTTTACAGAGTTGACAGTCGAGAGCAGGGGTCAGCAACCCCTGGCACGCATGCCGACCATGGCACATAAGGCCATTTTGCTTGGCATGCCACAGCCAGCCATGGCTCTGGGTAGCTGCTGCCAGCAACAGAGCCCAGGCTGCTCTCAGCAGGGTTTGCAGCATCTCAGCTGCCTGCTGGGAGCAGCACAGGCTCCCAGCTGGCAGCAGCTATCCAGAGCTGGGGCTGGCTGCAGCCAAGAGGCTGCAAACAGCTGTGCCAGGCTCCGGAGCCCAGGCATCAGGTCTGTACCGACACATGCATGTGCGCCTCGGAGCGGGCAGTAGGGGAGGGGCCTGAGGCAGAACAACCCCGGTCTCTCCCCTGCTCTTAGCACAGAGCTGGTGACTGGGCTCTGGAGCCTGGCGCAGCTGTTTGTAGCCAGCCTGGGCTCTGGGCAGCTGCAGCAAGCAGGCTGCAAACAGCTGCACCGGGCTCCACAGCTCCAGCACCAGCTCCATGCGCGTACAGTTGCCAGTGACTTAAACCAGTAATCAACCCTATTCTACAGATGAAGTAAGGCACTTAGGCTAGGGACAGAAATTATACATAAACCGGTATAAGTGATCGGAAACCAATTCACACCCGTAACACAACAGAAGTTCAGTGCACGTAAACTGCTTTCAAATGGCTGAAGCCAGTTTAAGATAAACCTGGATGGATATAGTATCAGACTTAACTGATTTATGTTAAATCAGTTTATTGGACTTCTGTGCCATATCCACTTCAGATTTAAATCAACTCACAGTCCCTCAGCATCCCAGGACGCTTTGCACTTCACCCACAAGCTCCCCTTGCAGGGTGGTTGGTCTAGCCTTGACCCAAGCTGTCTGCTCCAGCTGAGCAGGGATGTGTGCTCTAGCACCCCCTGCCTTCTGGTATGAGCTACTGCAGACATTCAGCTGCATTTCTAGAATCAAGTGAATGCCAGAATCACTGAATCGATTCAGCTTTGGGATTTCTGACCGTCTGTACTTAGCCTTAGAGTTTAAGTGACCACACAGCAGGACAGTGCTAAAGCCAAACAGAAACCAAAAATCCCAAATGCTAGTTCCTTTCTCTGCTTGTTAGATTCACTTGAACAGCTGAAAACCTTCTAATTCCAGAAGATTAACTCCATCTATCTCTAGAAGTGGCAGCTGAGCATATTGAATCAACACCAAAAAATGACTATAAGAGTTAACAGCAAATCCTTAAATCAAGCCAATTTCTTAGATAATGAATAAATAATCCACCATTTTACATTAAATATTTTAAAAGACCATAGAGGATTTTTTTCTGATTATGACATGGCAGTATTTCACTAAACCCCCTGCTATTTGCCACTGTCAGGGGAAAAGATACTGAATTGGACAGACCTTTGTCTTGACACAATATGACAATTTTTATGGGTTTTTTTTCCACGAAACTCCTGACAAATGTTATAAACAGAATCCTCCACTTGCAGGGAGAAGAGGAGGGAAATCACAAACTTTTCTAATTCTAGCAATTCTGTTTCAAACTTACCATTTTCATCAATAACAAAATCAAATCCATTTTTTCTAAATATCTCCAAGTTTTCTATCAATATAGTTTCATTTACAGCAGTTAAATTAAGATTTTGAGGCCTAAAAGAAAAAAAAAAAAGACACAGTTTAAGGCTAAATAAAGTTGTTTGATGTGGTAACTCAATTTTGAGTCACCTATGGTGCAGACTACTGTGTACCAAAGAGATACCAAAGCTCAAACAAAGTGCCTTGCTGCTGCAGCTAAATGGTTTCTAGTACCCAACTTACTTCGTTTAAAGCTAGTTTGAGTATCTCTCCACTATACCAGTTTGTACTGCATAGAAGAAGAGTAAAATCTGGCTGCAACACTCACAGGTTGCATGGCCTTGACCAAGTTCCCTGATTTCTCTAGGTCTCACACTGATTTATGTTCAGCATATCTGATGGTTAGCATTCCTTGGATATTAACATTTTTCAAGTGTTTTGAACATGTGAAGTGTTAGCTAAGTACCTCTGTAAAACATTAAAACTAAACTAATAAAATCTCAGAACGCTATTGCACCTCAATAAAATTAACAGCAGAAATTTAGCTTTATACCTGCCAAGTAGTGACAGCTTCTACAAAGCCTTTCAGTTCAGGAGAATTTAAACTGTTAGGGGCTGGACACATGTTCATTTGAAGCAGTTTCAAAAGGGAAACATTTCAGAAGGACGGCAACTGTTGCTGTTTCATTCTAATTGTTAGGTGTGGACAAGCTGGGAATGATACAAATTTGGCAGAATCTCTCCAATTTTTATGCTGATTCATCCAGTGTTAGAGCTAGAGCAGTTCTGCTACCTGTGCATCATTCCCAACTTGACCACATGTAACACATATGACTGTAACAGCACCTAGCCTTCTGAAAAGTTCCCCTTTTATGTATGTACCCATACCATCAGAGGACCAGTGGTATTAACACTGGTCTCTTTGTTTGCTCTTTAAGGGCCTGATCTGATCCAAATCTTACTGACCTCAACAGAGAGACTCAAAAGGCTGTGTAAATCAGGTTCTATAAACCAATTCACCAGAATACTTAAGCACGTGCCGTGTTTTAAGCATGTACTTAAAAGCTTTGATTAAAACAGATCTAAAGCACCTTCCTTCATACACACTTCTCTTGTTCCATATATACTTTTTATATATAAATGTTCATCCATAAGATGTTAACCACAGCCTAAAAAATCTGCACAAATCCTGGACGGCAGAGAAAAGAAGCATTTTATTAAAGAAGTCAAGCAAATATTCTTACCTATGTTAAGTGACCATCATGGCACGTTCATTTTTTAAAGTAATGAGATACCTAAAAGTTTCTGAGTGGCTGAACAATATGCTGCTCCATACTTAATACTCCTTTTCTGAATTTGCCTTTCTTTACAGACTGGCTTAAAATCTGCCCTAAACTTCATCTAAATGTTATACCCCTAACTTGAAAAAAGCCGAAAAAACTTATTTAAGGTCATTTATTTAAAATATTGTGTGTAAAAGTTGGGTAGTGTATTTGGGAGTTCTTAATTATATAAGTGAAGGGACTTTAAAATATCATAGGCTGCAGTTTGTTTAACATAAAAAAAATAAAGCTCAGAAATACTGGGGGATTTGGAGGCTGGAATTCTGAACACTTCCAGTGATCCCCAACTGTATCTTAAAGGAAAAAAAAAAGGCTCCTTATAGGTCCGAATCTAAGCTTTATTTACTCAATAAATCTGATGTATATCTACTGGGAAAGAGTCACTGAAAGTAGAAAGAATATATCAATTACCATGGAGAACCAAATAAAGCAAAAGGATGCGAGACAAATGCAATTACAGAGGTACCACCCTAAACTGAAGGTTCTCCCCAACAGAATTTTACAATAGGCAGAAGTTCAACATGACCAGAACTGGTAATACAGGATAAACACTTACGCTATCAACTTCTGACCTTGAAGAACGGTGTGCTGTTGTAACATCTCAAAATTGTATTTCTCATCTGTAGCGTGTTGGTCAATTATGAAGAGGTCAGACTTCAGCTTGGCAATTATAAACCCTAAATTGAACTGACCAATAATTTCCATGTTTGCAAACATCTCTTTACTGTATTTAGAAAAACAGAACAGATTATCTAATGTTGATCTGTCACATGTAAACATGCGAGGACTTTATTCAATTTTATTTTTTTACAAAATGCTCAACATACTCAGGAACTGTATTTAAAAATAAATACTTTTGCTCATTGTAGAAAGCAAGGAGGAAAAAAAGTGGGAATAAAACTTGTGAACAACTGATAAGGCATAATTTTGAATGCTGGAAAGCAATTTTTAAGAACTTATTTTCCACCTCCCAATGTGAGTCTGGTCCATCTGCAAAGCTGTTCTACCCTCAAAAACTTCACCATACACTAGAGGAGATAAATATGAATTACAGGCTTCACATAACAAACTATCCCAGATAATTATTTTGTTGCTTTTCATAAAGTTTGGCATTTCTTTGGATATAGCAATCTACATACTCCAGCTAAGGACTAAAAGAGATGTGTTGTGATGCATGTGGGCACTCGGTATTTACTGCACGTACTTCCATATTCAACATGCATCTACACCTGAAGTAACTGCAGTTACTAGATTAAACAAATTACCAAAAAATGCTTATATGGTAATGGATGCTTCACAGATTTCATAGACATTAGGGCTGGAAGGGACCTTGCAAGATCATCAGGTCCAGCCCCCTGCCCAAGGGGCAGGAAGTCAGCTGGGGTCAAATGATCTCAGCAAGATACACATTAAACTGTTTCTTGAAAGTGTCTAGAGTAGGTGCACGCTCCACCTCTGGGGGAGTCTATTCCAGGCCCCGGGGACACTAAAGTTTTTCTTCTACAAACCTGTATTTCCAAAATTAATCAACAGATAAAGGCTTTTTCAGCAAATACAGTTAACCTGTCATTTTCACTAAGTTCATCTATTATCTGCTTAACAATAAAAGTTAGGAAGGTATAAATACCGTATCTCTTTTCTTAATTCATCCTCTGCTGCCTTATTTTCTCCAGGACTAATTTTTGCCTTAAATCTTCTGTAATTCAGCATTTCTGTATTTTTCTGTTGGAGCTGAGTAAGTTTTTTCACTCTTTCTGCTAAAGTGTTCATTGAGAACTCAAGTGTCACAGTTTTCTTTTGAACTTCTATCAGTACATCAGCATGTAGTCCTGGCGCAGGGTTCTGAGCATACTTTAGTTCTGGACAGGTAGTTCCCTTTAAGTCCTCTTTTTTACTTTTAAAACGCTTCATATTTGGGAAAGAATTCGGAAGGAACCCTCTCCGTTCTTTTTGATCACTCACTTGGTTCAATTTACATACATTTCCTGAAAGCTGGACATCACATTCCAATGATTCCTCAGCACAGGTTACAGTTTCAAGACACCCACTTTGGAGATTTTCATCTGATATATGGAATTCTTCGTCAGGAGAAGCATCTGTACTTTCGCTGCTGAGGCAGCTACCTACTTCTGGAGTGCTAAAACTAACTTTCGATTCTGCAGAAGTACTACCATGTCCAGAATCAGTGTCATTTTCTAATTTCTTCAAATTTGTGCCAATAATTGTATGTGTGTTTAAGTCCACTGCACTCCAGCAATCAGTCTCCTTGTTGGGGTCAGATTTTTGACTGTTTACAGGACTTGAAGTGGAAAGATCTGACAAATATCTGTGCCCAGGGGAGCTGTGTTGTTGTTTCACATTTTTAGGGCTTCCAAAGCTGTCCTCTGTCATTTGATGGAGTGAGAATGACTCCCGTAATCTGGTAATAGTCATCCCTCTTTTTAATTCCCTGCTTGGATTTTGAGATGCAGAACCAAGCAATGTTTCTGCCTTAGACGTTTCGGTTTCTTCTGGAAGTCTTTTTTTCAAGTTACCTAATCAAGTATGAACAAGGCTAATTTTAGATTTTCTGTTAATCTTAATTAAAAAAAACTAATAAAATCACTTAGGAAATGAATAGTGAGGAAGACTGGGGAAGAAACAGAAACAGGCAAATACAACAAGCTATGGATCAGCAATAGAGTGAAGATGAGGTATTTTTGCATCAAAATATCGAATTATTTTAAAGTTCCCATTAAAAAATTAACAATGTAAAGAGATTACATGGCAGCTCCATTATAAATAGGAAGTTTCAATTCTGACACCACATCCTCCCACCCTGATGTCTCACTACAAATGGTATTCTAGGAGTCTATAATGGTCTCATCAATTTCAATGTCAGCAACAGGCTTATTTCCTCTTAGGAAGTTATGCTTCAAAATACATTTTATCTAACCTTTGAATTCTGTCATACTACAGTGATTCTTGCTGTTAAGATTAGACCTACCTGCAATATCCAGCAGCTTTTGATTGATGTTAAGTTTATTAACATCACTACCAAACATATCCATCAGAGAAGTCTTTAAAATTGCTAACAAAACTTTCTCCTCCTGAAGTAAAATTTGCCTCTTATCAGGTGTAACATTGATGTCAACACATTCTAAAAAGAAAGGAAAGCAATTTTAAAGCTTAACTTAGCCAATATTTTTGTTCCTTCCATCCTTGGATTGAAGTTCCTTTATTTTTCCTTTTCTTTATTCCATTGCATTTATTTATGTCTGCAAATAAGACAGTGTAAACTGCCTGCATACATTTGTTCTTCATTACAACACATATTTTACTATTGCTAGCTCTGTCCAGAAACATAATTACCTGGACTCCTGCAAATAAGGCCAATTACAGATTAGAAACATCTTCTCAACTCAATCAAAAGCAGTATTTCAGTTAGTCTAATAGCTACTTATGCCCCAGTAATTCAAATACTATGAAACTGTGTTTGTTTTGCATTCATTTATTCTAGTCTTCTGCAACAGTTAACAGAAATCGATCAGAAGAACTCACCAGAATCTACACAAATATTTAGAACAATAAATGGATATTGGTGTTTATTGTACATGTGGTAAACTTCATTGACAAGCTTGGAAACCTGCATAGAAAGTGAAGAAACAGTTAGAGGTATCATTATTCACTCTAATTCTGTTGATAAGGATTATCTAACCCAAATCTTTATTCACAAGATTAGACCTTAACACCCACAGTATAATATCCTCTGAAGATACCAAAACAAATGTGAGCAAGCATTTGCATTATTAAGCTGATCTGGCCATTTTCTCGGACTCTCTTGACCCATCTTGATGCTAAGGATACAGAAGTGAAGGACTCAAGAATAATAATACTGACAAGGTCTAGACTGGAAAGGAGAAATTGAAATAAACAGTTATCAGTAATGCTATGGTTTGGAACTGTACCTTTGTTGGATCACATGGTCTCTGATTGATGAAAAAGAATTGTCTCTCTGTTGTACTCCTTCCAACACCATGATCACAATGGGAAATGAAGCCTGTAATGCTATTTAATATAAATATGATCAGAGTACATTGTGATAATGGAAGAACACTTTTAAAGAACAGGAAAGCCAAAACTAGTCTGAAGAATCAGTAAACACCTGTGTATAGTTTAGCTCCTCAAGCCCAGGTTGGCATGTGCCAAGTGATCAACGTCTACTCTTCTACCAGTCAGAAAAGGAACACTATCTGGCTTCAAATGAAGCTGCATTCATTATCTCCCTTAGTACTCAAGGGACAACTGGGACACTGATTTTGAGAGCAGGATAAGCCAAAACACTGATGTTTTAATAAAAAAAATCTTTCCTCCAGAAGCCACTATAAATTATTTCATTAAAACGTGCTTAAGAATTTGATTACACAAGTCAGAGACATTCTGTTCTCACTTATACCTATGCCTCTCCCCACTCCTCCCCCACAATTACATTAGTAGGGAAGGTACAATTTGGTCATAAATTTACAACTATTTCAAAATTCCAATACAGGATTAATTCAACATAAAATTGAAATTAAAAAAAATTGACCAGGATGCAGGAAATATAAGCCTTATCCCTCCTGCTCCATGTACATCTATTAGCTACCTCTTATTTCTGAGTTACTTTCCCCAAATGTATACCAGGTGTCCATTGTGCTGTCCTTAAATATTTTAGTAACCACAATACATATTATACTTTGAACTTTCTTTAAAATTACTGATAGTCTTAAAATGCTTCTCTGGTCAGAGCAACATAGTTTCCTACTTACGTATACAGACTGTGTGGCATGTCAACAGAGCTGAGGCCATATTCTTCGCAAACAGCTTCACTAGGAAGTAGCTGAGCAAAGGAAATAAGACTCTGCAACTGAAAAAAAAATAAACTGCCAGTTATTCCTTTTGGTACCAGAAGTTTAAAAGACAGTTGTAATGAATCGGGCTCAATGAGATTTTTAATCTTTTCTTCCTCTTATTCATGTTTAGCTCAGACACTGTGAAGACCTTATAGAATTAAAGATGCAATCTTCTTTTTTGTTTTCTTTTATAAACTGTCAAAATCATAATCAACGTAGCACAGGTGGTGATTTTAATATTTAAAATGCTGTTAGCCAAATGAAAAGACAGAACTACCCTCAAACCCCTGCTAGGTTGTGCACTGCTGAAGAGTGCACACAAAAGCACAAAGTCTAAATTAACTCTTCTTACTTGGTGTGTGATCACACAGTTCAGCCCTTAATTTTCCATCTCTCCCTATCAAACCCACATGGGCTTTTCTAAACCAATTTGAGACAGAAAAACATTTACTCCAGCTTCTCAGCCATAAATGACTTAATCAAGTTTCCTGCACTCCATGAACAGTATCAAATAAAGCTTCCTTTGAATGAAAACCAAATATTTTCAATATGATTATATCTTACATGTAACACAGATAAAATACCCTTTAATAACAAGTGTTAACATAATCAGTTGGGTCACTCTTACTTTTTCTAGTTTTTAATGATGCATCAAGAATTTTGGCATTAAAAGCACTACAAAGTAGGATATTAAACAACATTTTAGTTCAGGGGTTTCAAACTCACTTTGTGTCCTGAGGGTCATATGTTCAAGTTCAGTCATCAAGTGATTTTGGACTTGTGTTCTTCATTGCCTTCCAGGACACCCTATTAAACATCTACTGTGGGCGCTCACTCCCAAAAAGGAACAAAGAACCACTACATGGATATCACAAATGGCCACACAGGGGTTGGGGCATATGCATACCATAACCCCGAAGCAACCCCCAGGAACCAGAGTCAAATACTGCCTAAATATGTCTTTGGGCTGAGGACAAGAGTATTTTTTTACTGCTTGTTTTTATCTTCTACTTATTTTCACCAGCTGGAGATAACTATTTATAATAGTCTTTTGTTAATCACTAAGACATAAACCTCTACATCTGCTGACTGGAATGTCATTTAAGATGGTAGATCAAAATTCTAAAGAAGAAACTACTGAATTTCATGTTGAGAGGTTGCAAAACAGAACTCTCTCTCCTAAGTGAGCTTTCCACACTGCAAAACATTAATATTTTTATTGTTCAGATTTGTGACTTTGGGCGTCTTTGCAAATCCCCAAAAGCACAGATGATGGCTCTTCATCTTTCTTGGACATCTGCTACAATACTAACATAATGAATCTTGAGTACTAAGCATCGTATACATCCCTTCATTCTGTATCATTCCCCTCTCTAACCCCTTCCCCCCTCAGATTGGCTACACAAGTATAACCAGAAGCAGAACCTGGGAAGATGGAAATTCTCTCTCCTTATTCAATCTGTGGGGTGTGCTAGGAGAATGGAGTATGTACTGTGTTTTATGTCTAAAATAAATGTATACATAAGGATTTAAACAGGATCTTTATTCACGCTGTATTCAATTGCATATTATGGTGGATTACTTGTAGCTGCATTTTTATTTCTTTCCAGTAGTACTACCTGTTTTTGCCCAAATACTGCTCCTATGTTTTCCTTCAGACTTGAACTCCCAGGGGTGCATACCACAGTGTGTTTTTTCCCTTGACCAACTTGATTGGTACAGGTAATTCGAACTCCCGTTGAAATGATGCAATATGCTTGCAGTATCTGGACCATTTTTGCATACTCCTATTAAAAAATAAAATTAGGCATATTATATTAAAACTTAAAAACACCATAGAATTTAAAATAAATTAAGCAGAATATCCTGGTTTGGGGTATATCATAATTTTTCCCTAGCTTTATAAAGCATTCTATAGCTTTACTACGAGACATCTGCTACTTCTACAAACCATACAAAATTGTCCTTATCCTTACAAGTATGAAATCAGTCTTTAAAATAAAAGTTAGTACTACTGAAGTAAAGTTAGCGTGAAAGGAAAAGAACTTCAAACAATCTTTCGTTACTTGTATTGAAGAGATCAGGTTCTAGAACAAAATGACTGAACAAATCAAATCTTTCCCAACACAAAACTCAATCAAGAGGAAAGAGAAAGAATTACGATTTATTATTTAAATTAAGTGCATTTGTTGTTTAGAAGGTTTACATTTGCTGGGCACCATATTCTTTTTAAAACAGATTTCCAACTGGCCATACCTTCTTAATGTTTCTTTGAAGTTCTTTATGTCGTACTGGCAGAGTATAAAATAATTGCTGTATGCTAACAGTTGTTCCTTGCTGTCGTGGGTAAGGAGTTTTCTGAGTAATTTTCCCATTGTGATCAAATACCAGACGAGTTCCAACTTTTGCAGACTTGTGACAAGTAAAAATGGTAACATCACTTGAGAAGAGGAAAAAAATAGTTTATTGACTAAGTAGTATCTTTTCTCTACCCAGTCTCCAGTACCAATCCCCTCCCCCGCAAAAACTCAGATGTTTCTATTCATATTTCACCAGCACCGCTGAGACAGCTTTTAATAAAGCTTATTCTTTACAAAGAACATGCATGCAATACTTAAACATATCATAAAGATCTTCCTAATTGTAATGCCAAACCTTGCATTTTTATCTTTTACATATATCTATTACGTCTTGCAGAGACTGTAGTGTTGGGCTCTGCTTCTGCTGGTTTATGCTCTTTCTCTGAACGCACACTATAGTAACATCACTGGTACACATAGGTGAATGTTGTGATCATTTCGAACACTTAGTTTAGAATGTGGATTTAAAATTTCTCCTAAAGAGTAACAAAGCTGGAAAATAGTGAACTGATGAAGAAATATCTTGCCTTAAGTGCTTTACATCTAGAGGCTCTATGCTTTGCAAACATGGACCTCAACCTTGTAAAGACTTGTGCATATGTTTAGCTTTAAACCTCTGAATACGAGGCCAGTCAATTACTTAAAAGCTGAACTGTTGATTAGTTGGTCAGATACAGCTCTGCAAGATCAGAGAATCTGTTTTGTTAGTTATCCAGAAGGTTGGTTCACTTTATATGGAGCTAACAGCTAAAAGAAGGACTGAAAAATGTTGAAGGGTTTACTGGTCACTGACATTTGGATCAATTTTTTTCAGTCATATAGTACTGTACACTGAAGGTTTATATATGAGCCTTGGCCAAGATGAACTTATTTCAGTAAAGGCCTCTCAATTTTATCCCTTTTATAAGTTAGTGGCAGCTTATACAAAATTATACTATTACAAAGACAAACATCTGCTTTTTATAAGACCAGACAGAATGTTTATAGTTTTCAATAACTAGTAAAGAATCCATCAGGTTATTACACGTCACATGAGAAAACACTGATTTTACAATAAAAGATATGGCACATTAAAGGCACCAAAAGACAGCTTGAGGGTTTTGCATTTCAAATCTGAGCTGTCTTTTTTTCTTAACTTGGGCTATAATGAAAAAGATGCCTAGGCACATACTTAACAGGATGGTTTTGCTGAAATAGGGCCTTAAAAATTAACACCCTTACAGACTGAAGACTTGTCTGCATGTAAGTTTATAAGAATATAAATTTAGTTACATCAATGCAAAAAAATTTCTGACCAAACACCACATCTCTTCATACTGACAGAGGCAGAATGTTACTGAGGATCTTTAACTCCTGTTTGGACCAGGAGTAAATTTCACATTAGATTAAAGAATATCCTAATAATCTTGGCATCACTGTGCCTGTGCTCTGAAGTATTCTGCTGGTTCTCCAGCTGCCTTTCCAGGATCCTCTCTCAACTGCAGGGCCCCTATAGCTGTTCCAAAACAAACTGGATTTTTCATTTAAAGCACCAATATTTGATTTGGGATAAGAGGCAGAAACACTACTTACCTGAATCATCCCTGTAAAGACACTCAGTGGAGTATTAATACATGACAAAGATCAGTTAAAAAAGAAAGTTTCTGACAGATAACCCTGCTTGCTGCTCAGCCACATAACATAAGACCCATCAGACTTTGGTTGCATACACATGGGTATTAATAAACATGTCAGAAAAGGGAAGATTACCAGGGCAAGGTAAATTTATGTATAATCTTGTTGTAGCAAACTTTAATTTAGCTTTACTTGCTGTGCCTGGGTTTAACAACTGTTAAACTACATTTTTGTAGTACATAAATGGCTTACTTCTACAGCGCTTACCCACTCAAAAAATAAGATATTCCTGAACAGCAAATAATCGTTTTTGTCAGCTGAGGAAAAAGCAAGTTACAAATTTCCAAAGCCTTGTTTCATTGATAACTGAAGCCATAGTTGTCAATTTAATATTAATATTGCTGTAGAGCAGTAAACTTCTACTAATAAAGGTTAATATTATTACCTTAATGCACACAGTGAACTCAGAGCTTCACCTCGAAATCCAAATGTTTCGACATGTATTAGATCAGAGAAATCTTGTATCTTAGAAGTATAATGTTTCAAAGCTGGAAAAACATATTTATAATGTATATAATTCTACCACATCTTTCTAAAGTGACACTGATATATATAAGCATTTTTTTGTAATTACCAGAAGAAACAAAAACTTTTACAGTATAACTATTCAAGATAAAGAAGTAATTCAACAGTTTTCTTCATTTGCAAAATGTGCGTGAAATTCTCAAATATAGCTATTTATCCAAAGTATTCATAAATTGATTCAATGAACAAATACTGGTCCACAGATCCTTTGCAAACAATTCACTGGGAAAAAAATCCACTATTTTAATTGCACTGATTAAACATGCTTGTTTAGTGTTACATGGTATTTCTGTAACCCTCTCTGGATGACTTAAAAGCTACAGATTGTAATATTTATAGGCAAAGATACATCGTTAATTTTATTTTAAGCAAATATTCAAGCTTATAAGGTCACTTTTAAAAAGATGTCATACTTGTAAAATTTAACTGCTTGAGCGTTCACAGAAAATGAACATCACCGGTATTTGTTCCATGCACAATCTTGATACAGGTCTCTTGCATACATGTACATACCATTAACATGACACCAAGTCATCCTATAACTAGCTTCATCTTAACTCTTGAAGGTATATTTATTCTGTGGAAGGGTCAAGCATCTTTTTCAAAAACATCATATTTTAAAAGTTTACTAGACGTGGTAGAGGAGGCTCTAAAACAAATTAGAAGAAAAAAAATTCAACTTACTCAAGCCCTCGAAGTTTTCTTCTTCTACACCACAACCATTATCTGAAACTTCTATAAGTTCTGCTCCATAATCTTTAAGTTTTACATCTAAAATTAAAAAAAGGGGGGGATATAATTGACAGACTCCACATGCAGAATTTTGAGTTCATAACATTAACTTATTTTAATTGTCCTCAACAGCCACTTGTTTTTCAACACAGATTAAAAAAGCTTTTTTCTTTCATTTTTTTTCTTTTCTTTTTTTGGGTGCAAGTTTAGTTTCTCTGTTATAACAGCTGCCAGCCTGAAACCTCTGGAATCTAAAATCCTGTTCCTTGGTACAGGTCCACCATAAAAAACAGCATATGCCTCCTCACTTTGCTCA
The DNA here is from genome assembly GCF_001723895.1 of Crocodylus porosus. Classification (NCBI taxonomy): domain Eukaryota; kingdom Metazoa; phylum Chordata; order Crocodylia; family Crocodylidae; genus Crocodylus; species Crocodylus porosus. Next base: position 483,433 of record NW_017728927.1, read on the forward strand.
TTAAATGTTTAAAGCAGAGCAGTTTTCAAGCTTTTCAGAGGCTCTCCCCCACAACATTTTTAAATTTGGTGCACCTTAGTTGAAAACCACTATTGTACTGCCTCAGCTTACCAGGCTTATTGAATAAATAATTTACCTGACTTCTAACATTTTCCTTTGCCCAAGACAGCAGCATTGCAATGGATTACTCTTGTCCATGTTAAATAAATCAAGAGCAACTGCCCTCCATTTCACTTAGTTGCAATGATATTACTTCCCACTTATTACACATTAACTAAGATGGGAATGAAGCCTAGACAACAAAATAAAATAAAGTGCCATCCTACTTTTTCTTTTTGTTAAAGACTCCCATTGATATCTCAAGATTTTTGTGTGAGAAACAAAAGTAAAATACTGTATTAAATTCATTCAAATTGACTGGATTTGTCCTAGCTTATGTAACGTATTTTCATCTTTTAGATTTATAGAAAATAAGAATATGTGAACTCTTCAAAAAGGCACACTACATCTGAGTGGGAACAAGGCTTGGCTTAATAAACACTGATTTTTACATAAATATACAAACATCATGTGCGCTCTCAACATATCAGTGAATTCTCCTGTCCTACAAGCAGCAGTTACCTACTTTTTTTTTTTGAAGAAATTTTTGGTGTTCCAAGCCAAATCAAGTCCAAATCTATGCATCAGTCAAGAACCATAAGTGGCCCTACAACTGGCAAACATCCTTCACCCACACCAGGGGTTTCAGATATTTCCAAAGTCTTTGCACTGCATCCTATGTGCAGGCCCAAGCCCAGCGGCTTGGGGTTCAGATGCCCCCACGTGTCGCCTGCCCTCAGCCATACAAATGCAGGACCAAGTTGGGGGGAGCCTCCCGTTTCCATAAAGTGGGCTTGAAGCCCCAACACCCCGGTGGGTACTAAACCACACCAGAAGAACAGTTATCCCCAGGAATGCTTAAGGAAAACTGCCTTCACGGACCCAGACACATGGTGTTTCCCCTGCCAAGTAAGTTCTCAACTGGGATGATGCCAGTACTGCTGCCACAAGCGGGCAGTCCTGCCACAGCTGCTTCCCGATCTGGGTCTGCAGCTAGACTTCCATCCACCTGGCCAAGACATCAACAGTGTCCTTGCGGCACCTCAGTTGAGAACCACTGGTTTAACCCTTAGTCAGGAGACATCCGTATCTCAGTCTCCGCCTTCATTCAGATCCTTGATCACATGGCAGAGATACTTAATGGCAGCATGACTTACTGCTTATGATGATGATGTCAGTGACATGAGTACCACCCCCCACAGAACCAAACACTCTTCTGATTGGCCACCAAGCTGTCATCAGGTGGTGGCAACTTTCTACCCTACACTTGGCAGCACAGGATCCACATACCAAGTTGGATCACAACACTCAGATGCCAAATAAAGGCCTGATCCTGCAAAATGTTTTATGCCTGTGCTTAAGCTTTACACAGTGGCAGAATGTACACAAACATGTCTGGGATCCACGACTAGAAACAAAGACGTGGTAACAGAGGCCTATATGTATCTAACCACACGGGGGAAACCTAAGCGTCTTCCCATCCTTCAAACGCCGACCAGCAGACCTGCCTCAACAGCCAAGCCTGCCTATTAGCCCGTCTGGCAGCTCAGCTATCTTCAACTCACCGACGTGCGTGGCGCCGGCGTCCAGGCTGTTCTCCAGCAGCTCCTTCACGGCGGTGCCGACGCTCAGCACGACCTGCCCCGAGCAGATGCGGTGCACGGACGGGCGGTCCAGGGCCCGGATGGCCGCGGCGGGAGGCGGACTGCAAGACAGGGAGGAAGGGAGCGCGTCATGGGCCCGGCCGAGCCGGTCCGAACCCAGCCGCCGCCGCCGCCCGCTGAAGGGGCTGTAAGGCGGGGGAGGGGAGGGTCTCACCAGGCCTCCAACTCCATGGTACATCCACAGCCCCGAGGCGCCAGACTCGCCTCAGCACTCAGGCGCTCATTGGCCGGCGGGAGATAGCCTTGTCCAATCCCGCGCGAGCTCTCTTTTGCCGCACGCGGATTGGATGTTCCTTCCGGCCTATTGGGAGGCCTCGCGCTGGCATCTGTCCTCCTCCTCGGCCAATCGGGGCGGGCGTGTCTTCGTGTCCGGAAGGACTCCACAGCCCAATCGGGGGAGGGGTGGACAGGGCGGAACTTGCTCGGCCGTTTCCGGGCTGGTGGTGGAGGCGCTGCCGCGTGTGTGCTGCGATGCCCATGTACAAGGTGAGGCCCGTGCACGGGGGGCCCGGCGCGCTACTGGCCGAGCCGCTCCCCACCTGCATGTACCGGCTGCCCAGCGTGCACTGCGGCGCGGCCGCCGCCAGCGCGTCCCAGGTAGGAGCGGAGGGGCCGCCCCGCCTCAGCGGCTCCTGTCTGGGGGGGTGAGGCGGGTGGGGGTTGGGAGGGTCTGTGCGGCCGCCCGCAGGCCCCGCTTCTCGCGTGGGGCTGGCGGCCGGGCTCGGGTTCCTGCTGGGGGGGATCATGATGGCCTCGTCCGCGCTGAGGCGCCTGGCAGCTGTTTTGCGGCCGGCTCGGAGGAAGGTGAAGTGAGGCTGCCTCCCCGCGGCAGCTTGCTCTGGCCTGCGTGGGGGGCTTGTTACCACCCGCAAGTGTCTCCGCTGCAGGTGAACAAATGGACGCTTGCTCCTCACCTGATCCCTCTGCGGCCTGGGGCCTACTCACCCCCGTACCCTCTTCATCCAGCCCAAATCAAACCAGCTCCTTCATTCACCCGTTGCCTCTAGACCATGGGTTATTATACAGCTCGTGTTGTTCTCATTGTGCTGCCCTAGACACTTTCCAGTGTCTCCAGCTTTCTTAATTAAGCTAAAGCATTACCAGCAGCAAGTAGAGCATGAAATAATTATCTGGGTGTGGGTTGGGGTGTGTGCGCAATGCTGCAGCCACACCTGGAGTCCTGTGTCCAGTGTTGGGTCCCTCACTACAGAAAGGATGTGGGCAAGGTGGAGACAGTCCAGTGGCAGCGCGTGCCCTTGCCCCACTCCCTCCCTCACTGCGGGGTCCTTGATCTGCCCCCCCCATGCTCCTAACCTCCCCTCTCCCCTTTCCACCACATCAGACTCATCAGCTGGAGGCAGCTCTCCACGCTGCCAGGCTGCGCTGCAGCTGCACACATGATCAGGCCATTTATCAGCCAGATTGTCAGCCTGATAAGGCACATTTCTGATATGGTATATTTTCTTTGTATTGGCATGGATCCGATATCAGACTGGCGTATCGGTGCACCTCTACAATTCAGACCACTTGGAATCCCCCTTATGAGAAAAGCTTTGTTAAAGCTATACTTTATCTTCTGTTTTCCCTTAATTCACTAGGCCAGTTTCTCTGATATAAAGAAGCGAATTGGGTTAGTTTGACAATGCCACTTTTTATCTTGTAGGTGATTGTAAACTGATTGTTTAATAACTTGTTTAATAGTTTCTCCAGGGATATAGCACTTCATCCACTCAGAACCTCTATGGAGATTAATCAGTCCTAATATAGCTTTCAGAGATGATATAAGTATAATTAGCCCTATCTTACAGATCAGAAAACTGAGACAGGAAGGTAATTGTAGGAAAGGCCATAGAAATGCAGTAGAACTAATCTTTTCCTGCAGCGTTGTGCCCCAAAAATATAACGGTTTTTTCCCCTTATTATGTGTTTCTTGCCTTTTAAATTGTAAAGTTAACATTTAAATATAAATACATTAACTATAGAGTAATCATATCCTAAGTTTGTGCACAGCCTTCCTACGGTAGGGCAGAGAGTTATGTTCCTTTTGAGAATTCTTGTACCATCTAACTTGCATGTTAAAATGAAACAGGACTCCCTGTCAAATAAAGGGAACAACAGATGGATTTGCAGCAAAATAAAAAATGTGAATCAATTAATTTTGGTGCAAATACTAGCTAACAAATACTAACCTAGACTAACTAAGAATTTCATAGATTTCATAGACATTAAGGCTGGAAGAGACCTCGAAGATCATCAAGTCCAGCCCCCTGCTCCAGAGGCAGGATGTCAGCTGGGGTCACAGGATCCCAGCTAGATAAGCATCCAAACGCTTCTTGAAAGAGTCCAGAGTAGGTGCCTGCACCATTTTTGGAGGGAGTCCATTCCAGGTCTTGGGGGCTCAGACAATAAAGAAAGTTTCCTTAAAATGGTCTTCGAGGAGTTTATGACTGTTGATCCTTGTTTTACCTTGGGGTGCTCTGGTTAATAGGTGTTCTGCCAGTGTACACCCCTTATGTAGTTATAGGCAGCCACCAGGCCCCCCCCCCCCAAGCCTGTACTTTTCCAGGCTGAAAAGTCCCATGGCTCTCAGCCTCTCTTCATAAGGCCTGTTTTCTTGTACTCTGATCATGTGCATGGCTCTCCTCTGGACACTCTCAAGCTTTTCCACATCCTCCTTGAATTGTGGAGCCCAGAATTGGATGCAGTACTCCAGCTACAGCCTCACCAAGGCCAAGTACAGCGAGAGGATGACATCCTGAGATTTATTTAAGAAGTATCTATGGTTGCAAGCCAGTGTATTGTTTGCTTTGCCAGCTGCAACATCACATTGGTGGCTTATGTTCATTTTGTGGTCAATCATGACCCCCAAGTCTCTTTTAGTCATGGTGCTAGCAAGCGTAGCACTGCCAAGCCTATAAGTATGCTGCAGGTTTTTTCTCCCGAGGTGGAGTACCTTACATTTATCAGTATCAAACATCATCAGGTTTGTATCCACCCACTTATTAAGTTTATCCAAGTCAGCCTGGATCACTAGCTTGCCCTCAAGTGTGGATGCTGTGCCCCAAAGTTTAGTGTCATTGGTGAACTTAGCCAGTGCGCTTCTGCCACCAATGTCCACATCACTGATAAAGATATTAAAAAGAACCGGTCCAAGGACAAAGCCTTGAGGGACACCACTGGTCACGGAGCACTGTGATGATTCACTACCATCAACCACTACTCTCTGGGTCCAACCTCGGAGCCAATTACCCAGCCATTGGACTGTGGTGAAGCGGAGGCCACAGTTGGCCAATTTTTCTGTGAGGAGGTCACAGGACGGGATACCAGATCAAAAGCTTTTTTAAAGTCCAGCTATATGACGTCAATCTCTTCTCCCTTGTCCTGATATGTCACTGGGTCACAGAAGGAGATGAGATTGGTCAGGCAAGACCTACCCATGACAAATCCATGCTGGCTATCCCTCAGGATGTTGCCTTCAGCCAGCGTACCCAGAAGGGTCTCCATGATAATTTTCTCCAGAATCTTACTGGGGATTGAGATCAAGCTGATTGGCCTGTAATTCCCAGGATCAACTTTCTGCCCTTTCTTGAAGATGGGTACCACATTGGCCTTCTTCTAGTCATCAGGTACTTCACCAGAGCGCCACAGATCTTTGAATATTTTTGCCAGCGGTTGGGCTATGACACCTGCCAACTCCTTGAGTACTCTAGGGAGTAATCTGTCAGGACCAGCTGACTTGTAGGTGTCCAGCCTCTCAAGGTGAACCTTTACTAAATCAACACCGATGCTGGGTATAAATACGCCCTCACCCTGGCCGTCCCACATCTTGCTAGGCAGGGCAGTCCCGTTGGACTGATGAAAGACCAACACAAAGTACGTATTGAGCAGACTGGCCTTTTCCTGAGTGTCAGTTATCAGCTGTCCTGTTTGGTTCAGCAGGGGTCCAGTGTTACCCTTGCTTTTTTTCCAACTCCCTACATATCTGAAAAAGGACTTGGTTATGCCTTGATAGGTGTAGCCAGGTGAAACTCAGCTGCAGCCTTGGCTTTCCTGATCTACTCCCTGCAGGTACAGACCAATGCTGAGTACTCCTCCTCCTTGGGGGTGCTTCCAGCCTTCCATCCTTTATAAGTCTGTCTCTTGAGGCATAGGAGGTCCTCAAGTTCCCTGCTGGGTGGGCCAAAGGGGTTGCTGTGCCCCTTTGCTACCCTTCCTCCAAGATAGGATGGCCATCCCTTATGCTATCAGGATCGCTCCTTTGAGGAGCAACCACTCCTCTTGGACTCCTGTGCCAGTCAACTCGTGGTCCCTTATGGGATCGACAATGAGCCTCCTGAGCTTGAAAAAGCCTGCTTTCCTGAAGTCAAGGACGTCTGTATTGCTGACTGACTTGCCAGCTTTGCAATGGATAGTAAAGGTGATCAGCTCGTGGTCACTGTCACCCAGCTTCCATCGATTCTTGGCTCACTGACTAGACCATCCCCTCTGGCCAGTACTAGGTCCAGCAATGCTTTACCTCTCATCAGCACGTAGATTTCTTGGGTCAGGTAGAGCTCATCCACGCACGTAAGTAAGCTTTGTGACTGATCGGATTTGGCCAAGTGCTCTTCCCATGAAATGTTCAGGTAGTTAGTCTCCCATGACAGCCATGTACTGAGAGCATGTTGCCTCAGCCAGTTCCCTGGCGAATTCCTGGTCCAGCTCTTGTTTCTGGTTAGGAGGTCTGTAGTAGACTCCTACCATGTTGTCCCCTGAGCCACGTTCCCCACGTATTTTAACCGAGAGAGACTCCAGTTGTCCTTCCTGGGTGCCAGTGTCAATTTGCAGGGACATGTAGCTGTCCTTGACATGGAGAGCTACACCCCACCCCTCTTATCTGCATGATCAAGCCTGTACAAGGTATACCCATCTATACCTGTGGCCCACTCATAGGTGGAGTCCCACCAGGAGCCCGTTATCCTTATGATGTCATAGTCATTCTTGTTTAGGAGGACCAGTTCCTTCTGTTTATTTCCCCAATCTCCTGGCATTGGTATACAGGCAGGCAAGTGTCCCATTGGGGGCCCTTGAATGTTTCTTACTGTTTTTTGTAGAGTTTTAGCAGCAGCTTTTTTCCTAATGCCTGTATGTATTGAGTAAATCTGAGTACTTAAAATAAAGCTGAATAAATCTAGAATAATACAGAAGGATTTGCATTAGTCAGTAATGTGTGTACTCGGCCAATTTCCTTTAGCACCGAAATGTTCAGTACTTGTATTATGCACATAGATCAGGGGTTGTTAACGTTTTGGGGGCAAATGCCGAAACCAGCTACAACCTCAACTTGTAAGATGTTGGCATGCCAGGTGCAGATAGGGGAGCTGCAAAGGGCCTGGTCCTTATTGTAGCAGTGCAGCTGCAGCTCCTTCCGCAAGGCGCGTGCATCAAGCAAAGTGCTTTTGCATCCCACGCTGGTATGCATGCCAGAGTTTGCCTACCCCTGAGCTCAGTTCTTTGGCATTTGAGTTTTTGACCAGTAATTTTGCTGCAATCTCCTGATTTAAAAATGAACATGGACCAGTCTTTTATAGCTTGCTTTGTAATAACTTTAATTATTATTGAGGAACTCGAAGTACTTTTAAAGAAAGAAGAGTTAGCTCTGTTTTCTGGTGGGAACACTACCACAGAAGGCAGCTTGCCTAAAACCCATCTAAAACCTCTTGAACTAAACCTTCAAGTCCCCCCTCTTGCCTTACTTTCATGCATTTGACTCTACTCCCTCACTGCTAAGAAAATGTTTCTTATATGGCAGCTTTAGCACAAACTTCAGAACCAGCTGTGACTTTAAAGTGAGGAAGTGGCTGATAAATCATGATTGTTTTGTGTCTCTACATTTATGAAAATCTGCTGTTTTCCGGCGTTAGAAAGTATCTGTGTAGATCAGTCAGGACTCAAAATGGCTAATATGTAGACACAGCTATCAACATGTGAAACTAAGTGTTTAAAGACAACTTGCGATATTTTAACCAATAGGATTTTAGTAAGCTATTTAAATAACAGGCATATTTTTAAGCTAATATTAAACAGTCTTCTGCTCATAGGAATGTATAGGTCACCAACAAATGAGTTTTAATATTTCTGTTTAAATTGAGATGTGATGTGACTATCTAGAATTTGTGCTGACTTTAAGTAAAAATTTTAATTTCTTGCTAGGAAGAGGTTGACCCATCTCTTCAAGCGCTTGAATCCCGCCAAGAAGAGATATTAAAACGCTTATATGAACTGAAAAGTGCTGTTGATGGGCTCTCAAAGATGATACAAACACCAGATGCTGACTTTGATGTAACAAATATTATCCAAGCTGATGAATATTCTCCTTTGACAGCAAATGCAGCAGATCTGGATTCAATGCTTGGGAAGGTTAGTACCATCTTCTATTACCAACATATTCACTGTATCAATTAATCAGTTACCTTTAATGCTGTGTCTGAGAAGTTGTTATATTCGCTTTGCATCCAGATTTGGAAAGGGTTGGGATAGAAGCTGCAGAGTAAAATCAAGGTACTCAAAACTTAAATGAACAGAACTCCTCCTTACATGCTTCAAAATAAAATGTTCATTTTGGTTTATATTTGACCTCTGGATCACAATTCCAAAACAAACTATTTGATACTGGAATTTATGAACATGAGTGTAAATCTCATTTCTACTGAAGTTTACTGTATTCAAATGGGACCAGGGTTTAATTCATTAGCACTCTGGCCACATCCAGACAAATGTGGACATGTGGTATGTGGCACTGCAGCCCTGTCTGCGGTGACACACAGCACATGCAGGTGGGGGGCCCCCAGCACACAGCACTGAAACTGAGAGCGTCATCAGCAAAGCTGGAAGTGTCTCTGCTTCTCCGTGCTGCTGCCATGTATCCCCTGGGGCCTTCCCAACTACCCCCGGGGGTATGTGTACCCCTGGTTGACAACCTCTGGCTTAGAATACATGAATTTGGGCAACAATCCACTTGTTGGACACCAAAAACGAGTGTCTTGACAGTGCTCAATTAACGTCTGTTAATATTTTACTTTTGCTGCAGGGTTATGGTGCTCTGAAAGATATTGTGATCAATGCAAACCCTTCTCTACCTCCATTGTCACTACTAGTACTGCACAGCTTGCTGTGTGAACACTATAAAATATTGTCAGCTGTTCATACACATTCATCGGTAAAGTCAGTACCAGAAAATCTTTTGAAATGCTTTGGTGAGCAGACTAAAAAACAGTCGCGTCATGAATACCAGTTTGGATTTACGCTCATTTGGAAGGATGGTAAGAAGGCATCTAACCTGTCTATTACTTATGACCCTCATTTGTTGCCCTACAGCAGTGTTTATCAACCAGGGTAATTAATTTTTAAAATGGGATGCTGCTCATTCAAAAAAATTATGGAGGGGTTCTTTGAGTCTGCTTTGAAATCTCTGGGTTTATGTTGTGAATCCATATATAGCTGTTTGCACTCTTAAATATTGCATGGCACCCTTAAAAGGATCTTGCATCACCCTGGTTGAGAATCGTTGCTGTATAGGAAACAGGAAGTTTCCACGTGCATGATTTTTTAACCGCTTAATATACAGAAAACAAGTGGGCAAGGATGCATGCACACAATAAAGACAGCATAGACCTGATTTCAGTGCAACAACTTCAGCAGTAGAAAATGCTGCTAGGCTTACCTCAAGAATTGAACTACCTTCGTTACTTATCTTTTCCTATTAAGAACTAGTTTGTGGTGTTCACTTTTTTTCTTTTTGTTTTCATTTCAGTTCCAAAACCCCAAATGAAGTTTAGTATTCAAACCATGTGTCCTATAGAAGGAGAAGGGAACATTGCTAGATTTCTGTTCTCCTTATTTGGCCAGAAATACAATGCAGTCACTTCAACTCTAATAGACAGCTGGGTGGATACAGCCATCTTCCAGCTGAAAGAAGGAAGCAATAAAGAAAAAGCAGCAGTCTTGCGCTCCATGAATGCCAGCCTTGGTAAGACACCCTGGCTGGTGGGAAGTGAACTCACTGTAGCAGATATTGTGGCATGGTGTGCACTTCAGCAGACAGGTAGCTCCAATGCTGTTCCAGTTAATGTGCATAAGTGGATGAAATCATGTGAGAATCTGGCACCTTTTAACTCTGTTCTTAGGCTGTTGAAGTAACTATACATTCTTCATAGGAGGGGAGTGTAATTTTAATCTTATTCCACCTCATGCCTGCTGGGATGGTTTTTTCTTGAAATGTACTTGATAAATAAACAGTGGACTGAATTTTCTCATTATTACTTGTAAAGTCTAATATCAATAAAGTCCTCCAGAGCTGCTGTTTGAGCGTGACGGTCATTGTGTGGGGTTTTAAAATGTTCCAAAAATAGCTTGTTCTACTATAATAAATAATCTGCTATTAACACTAGGCTAGTATTTTTATTTTAAACTCCCTTTAATTAACAGAAAGACAAACATGATCCTTTAAAAAATGTATTTAAATACAAGATGAGGGCAATTCCAGATATGTAAAAGACAAAGCAAGATGCAATGTTTAGCTACCGTCTGAAAGATTAAGCAGGATACCTTACATTAAATATGTTTTTATATAAAATATTTAAGTGTCAAAACACTAGCATCTCAGTATATACATGATTTGACTCCAGTTTTACTTAAACTGGAGAACCATACTCTTTATACTCTCCTCTCTGATCCTTTTCTTTTAAAAGCCATTCTATTTTCTCCTTAAGCTTTTCAATTTCTTCCTCTTTCTGTTTTATCTTCTGCTTCAGAGTACAGATTACCTGAAAGAGAGAGAGAGTTATTGTACTTACGATTCACACAGAGACAGGCTCTCACTTATCACATTCTTTTGCTGGGGGAGTTTAGTCAAATAATTTAAGGGAATGGAGAAAGGAAAATGAAATTGTTTAGAGCACTGAAGATAAGAGTATAACTTTAACTGGTAGATGTAACAGTAGCTAACATATTTGAAATAATTGGAAGATAACTTTTTCCCCTTTTTGTACAGTAACAGAGAGTTTACCTTTTTAAAATAAAAGGTTTGAAGTGTTGTAGGGTTACTGGCTAGAGCGGGGATGGGCAAAATAATGGCCCATGGACCAGCTCTGGCCCACCAAGCCATTCTATCCAGCCCACAGAGCCCCTAAAATATTTAGAAAATTAATATTTATCTGCCCCTGGCTCCTGTCAAAGATGACAGCAGCCAGGGGCAGTAGGACTCGGGGGAAACCACAGCAAGGCCTGCCTAGCAAGGGCTTCTGGCCTGGGACTGTGGGGCTGTTTGTGGCTGTACTGGCATGGGAAATTTGAGTGGGGCAAATCAGGGCAGGACCGCAGGGATTGCCCCAGTCCTTGGGGCTGGGCCACCTCCTGCTGATCCCCACGGTCTGGCGATACAGTTGGGAGCTGACAGGTGAGTGAGAAGGTGGGGGCAGGGGGGAGTGGAAGCAACTGGCATATGGGTGAGGGGCCTGGGCTGGTGGCACAGAGAAGGGCAGCAGGAGCTTGGGGTGTGGGCTGGCAGGGGTCTGTGGAGCCAGGGGGAGCTGACCTGGCTCCATAGAGCCCCTGCCGGCTGGGATCTTGCACTCCTGGCAGCGCCCAGAGCAGGGCGGCAGGACTGGCCCTAGCTGCCACTGGCTTCCGTGTACCTGTTCACTCTGTCCCCCTACCCCAGCCCCGCAGTACAGCGAGGGAGCAATATACAGCCCTGACCCCACCCTCACCCATCTGGACTGAGCCGTGGCAGGGGGGAATGAACTAGCACTTCATGCAAGCGAAAAGCGCGCCCCCCACAAGGCCAATGCTTCCTGCTGCAGCTGCTTGCAGCCCATGGGGCTGTTCTGCCTCTCTGCGCCACTGCTGCCCCATGGGGCAATGGAAAGCAGGCACAGGCAGCCCCATGCAGGCTCCGAGCAGCTGCAGCATAGGGTGCCGGCCACGGGGAGGGGGAGCGGCTGCATTTCCTCCGCACTGAGCACCAGTTCGTTCCCCACTGCTGTTGCTCAGTCCAGGTGGGTGAGTGTGGGGTCAGGTCTGTGTGCTGCTTTCTTCCTGTACTGCAGAGCTGGGGTAGGGGGACTGGGAGTGAGCAAGTGCGCAGGAGCCAGCAGGAACATGGGACCCATGCCAGTGTCCCAGGGCGAGGGCCAGTGCCGGTGGGGCCCAGAGCAGGAAGGCAGGAGTGCAGGATCCTGGCCAGCAGGAGCTCTATGGAGCTGGGTCAGCTCCCCCACTCCCTGCTGGGGGCAGCCCAGCCTGGCTCCACAGACCCCTGCCAGCCCATGCCCTGTGCTCCTCCTGCCAGTGCTGGCCCTGAGACATTGCAGGCTCCCGCTTGCTACCACTCTCCCTCTCTCCACCCCACATTTTCCCCACTTTCCTACCTGTCTGCCAGCCAGCCACTCTGCACTACATGGCTCCCACACCCACATCCATCCCCACAAACCCCCATCAAGGCAAGAATATATATATATATTTAATTACATTAAAATATGTTGTTATGGTTGTTTGATTTTTAGTATGCAACTTGTTTTTTTTTCCCTAACCCTCTTCCCAAAAAAGAATACTTCCAGGGGTAAGGGGAGGGAGTTCCAGTGGCAAAGGTTAGAAGCAGGATGTCCAGTCCCAAGATGACAACCAGGGAGCAGGGCACCTGTCATGGTGCAGGGCTACCCATACAGCCCTCGATGGCTTGCCAAAACTCAGTAAGTGGCCCTCCACCCAAAATAATTGCCCCCCCCCCGGCTACAGTGTAGCCCCAGATCAGCAGATTTCAAATCAATTGCTTCTGTAACTAGTGAGGGAGGGGAAAAGAGAATCCTGCAAAACCATTCAGGTGACTAGAAGTAATTTAAATATGTGTGAGTTCAATGACTCTACAACTTTGTTGCTTGCTTATGTTTTTAGTCCTGGCAAGTTCATAAACATTTATAAGTACAGCCTACTTCTATGCAGCAGCTCAGAAAAGCACTTGCTCCATCATTACATTATCTTCTTTAATGGGATAAAAATAGACATGAGGACATATGGGGGGAAAAAAGCAGTTTAGTTTGTTTATTTTCTTTACACTGTAAAGCATAAGTAATAACTTACTCTTTCTGTTGTATGGAACAATTCACTTTCAAGAAGCTGAGCAGCAGCTGGTCTCTGTGATGATACTTTACTGGTTAGTAGCTTAATATACTTAGCTTCTACTGGCCATTCTCTGCTAAACCTACTTTGAATGTGAGCATTCCTCAACTCTGTTAGAACTTCAATTCTCTCCATTTCTGTTCCAAATGGCTGAAAGAGTTCTAAGAGAATTACACCCAGACTGTACATGTCTGACTGCAAGAAGAGAAAAAAAAATGGCTGAAACTGGTTTAAGATAAATCTGGATGGATGTAGTATCAGACTTAACTGATTTAGGTTAAATAGGTGTATTGAACTTCTATCCCAGATCCCCTCCAGATTCAAGTTAACTTAGCCCCCCAGCATCCCAGGATGCTTTGAATCTAGACTGCAAGTCCCCCTCCTTGGCCCACACTGTCTGTTTCAGCTGAGCAGGGAGGTGTGCTCTAGTGTCCCCCCGGCTTCTGGCCTGGGCTACTGCAGGCATGTGGCTGCATTTCTGGAATCAAAAGTGAATGTCTTCACTTGCTCATCAGTTCAATCTACACAGCCTAGTCTAACCTGTGAAGATTGAACAGATTCAGCCTCAGGCTTTTTGACTATCTGTACTTAGCTGTAATGCATCATGGAAAAGTATGTTTAACCCAATGTTTTGTGTAACAATCACTACCTTGAAATCATAGTGAGATCCTTGCAGCTGTTCTGGTGATGCATACAGGCAAGTACCCACTCCTGAAGTATGTCTTAGTCCTACAACAGATAATTGATTTATATAGCTTTGATTACAAAAACTGATAAAAGACTAATATTTTCAGCAATACATTGCTTATTTTTATTTTGAAAACCTACCGTGTTTTTCTTCATTATATTTTTTCCCTTTTGTCTCAAACCAGTGGTCTGTGTCTTCCTGTAGGATCTCTCTGCAGGCTAGCCCAAAATCTCCAATTTTCACTTGATGGTCTGATCCGTATAGAAAGATATTTCTGGGCTACAAGAAGAGGCATTTTTATTTTAAAAGAAAATTGTAGAAGCATGAAATCCCATACAACTATTTCACAATTTTAGGTATGCTATATACTTTTTAGGGATCTAAACTTAAACAAGACATTTCATCAGTAATTATTTATCATTCATGACTTAAGAAAAAAATGTGACTAATAGATGGCACCAACCTAGGTTTTACAAACACTAATAGAACAAGCAAGCAATACTGAGGGAGCTAGAGAAAAATGAATATGTGAAAAAATGCAAGCTTGTAATGGAAATACAAAACATAACTATAATGTAATAGGAGGGAGAAAACAAAAGACTGTTAAGAGAAATGTAAGGTGATTGTGGATAAATGTGAGCATATGCTATATAATGTGGTGACCAAAAACTGTATTTAAGATGTCTTTGAGCTCTATATATACGAAGTGTAACAGAATAGAAAAAAAAACAGCCCCAGTCACCAGCCATATCGAGATCTGGAATAGTGTATGTAATCACAGCAACTCATTGAAAAGACACCAAGAAACTGGGGAGATTTCAAATGACAAGTGATAGGGAACCAGAAAATACTAGCATGAAAACATTAAGCTATGTTGATTTGCAGTTTGGTTATGTGACTGTTTGGGCATAGGCACATGCTAGTCAATCATTTGTAAATATATGAGAGTTGAAAGCAAGAAAGGAAAAGGATTTTTTTAGGGTATTTTATGTGGACGGAATAAAGAGCAAAAAAGTGTGAAATTCAGTAGAAAAGTTAGGTTATATACCAGAAAGTCTGCACACCAAACTATTAGGATGTGGAAGTTGCCCAAAAATGGAAACAAAAGGCCCATTACTTGATACAGATGTGCTGCTCAGATGATTCCTATGCCAGTAAACAGAAATACAGTAATTGAAGGTATCTCCCATCTTTAATCTTGGATTATTTTATAGTGCCTTCAGAATGTTAACAAAAAGCACCTGGTTAAGGCTAACTGCTTATAACTACACTATAGTCAATACTTTTGTCAAGCACATGGCAACATTTTCAGATACCTGTCAGGTTCTACTGATATTCATGACTTTAAAGCTGTTCTAGAACCAGCCATCCTGCAACATCACAAAGAGCAACTGTTCCAAAAACGCAGTTCTGAAATTCTATCTTTTTCCCAACTCTGGATCCTCCCTATAGAAAGTAAATTTCTCTTATCATGGGTAACATAACCAAGGGAGCCAGTACACCCAAAACTGACTCCAATCCTTTCATTTACACTCTTTCTTCCTTGGGGCAGAAGGCATTTAATCCACTGCAGGCAAAATTATATGAAGCCATAATGAAAGATAATAGCACCAATGTTAAAGCTTTACTGGCATACCATCCTGTCAATGAACCGATAACTGTTTGGGATAACCTTATGTGCAGCAGACCACTGTCAGCCCAGGTAACTACTTGATTGATATAACTTTTTTTTTTTTTTTTAAAGTACCAACTTAAAATTCACAACAAAACTCAGTTAATTCATTAAGCATCATCAAAAAACCCCCAAACTTTAAGAAATAGGGGCCTCAAGTCAGGTCTACAAATCTATACTGGGGTGACACAGCACCTGACAACCAGACTATTTATTTAGGAATTTTAAATCCAGAGTTAGGAGTGATATTTTAAAAACATACTCCCGACTAAACCATCTAATCCAAAAAAAGGACCCACTTTCATAAATATGTAAAGGGAAAAAATTGCACAAGTTCTACAACCCCAATATTTAACTTACTTTAACTCAGCGATTTAGCTGAATCATACAGTCAGGTTAGACTGGACAGGTTACAAGGCATCTGTCACACTTATTCTTATACCTTCTAACAGAAAAGGTTTGTCTCCACTAAATATCCTGAATGTTTATTGTGGGCCCAGGTAAGAAACAGGTATTTCATAACTGTAGCAATCCTGAGAAAGTTGGATTTTTCAAGATTAAAACTTACAACAAATTTTAGGGAAAAAAATGTGTGTGTTAAATTTTGGTTCTTTAAATGTAAGGGTCCAGTTCATATTAAATAAACAGTAATGATACTCAAAGTTAAAGCTGCCAGCTCACTACAGCATAAGAGAATCCTGTATGAGTATTGTAAGAGTCGTAGGCCAGCATGAACATTGTAAATATTATGCCCATTTGTACAAATCCACTCTGCTGTATTCCAATTCTTTTTGCCTACCTAATGCTACAGCATAAGTAACAAATTGACTAGCTTGATTGCAATATTAGAAGAATTAGAACCAATAAAACACTGCTTTCCTGCAGTATGGTGGCAAAACAGCTAAGGCATCTTGCTACGTCTCTCCCTTTTTCCCAATCCCAGCTGCTAGCAGAAAGGGACAGAGAAGTCTACTTTTAACTTTCAGCTGCTCCCACACTGCCAAAGCGGTTCACTTAGAAAACAAATCTGCTGTGCCTGATGCAATGACCAGTAAAGCTGCATCACAGACACAAGTTCCAGCTGTGTAGAAGCTCCCACTTGCAAAGCCAGAAGAGTAAGGGAAGGTATTATAAAAAAATGCTGTAGAATACATTTTGCTTGCAGATAAAAACTCATGACATTTATATTATTTTATTTATTCCATCTATATTCCATTCTTTTCAACAAAGGCTCAAGGTGGCTTCCATACATTCAGTGACATCTACCAAACACAGATCCCTTCCCCCTCCCACAACCACTCTGGGACCTGGACCTTATACACAGCTGGTTTATGTGGTCACAAAGGAGTTCCTTCTTCCCTCCCAGGGTCACAAAGGAACAAAAATTGGGAATATTTTTAGTTCACATGCAAGATGCCCAAGTGCAGATCTTCATGTGCCAAATTCTGCAATCTATAGAAGGCAGAGAAAAAGTATCCCAATACCATTCAGGCAAATATCTACTCATCAAAAAAACAAGAAAGTTTGGATAATGTTAAGTGTTACCAGGAGCTGTCCATCAAAAATTGTACCAACTAAATTAATTTATTTTCTAAGTTGAACTAGATGACAAAACTCAGAGGTATAGTACCAAATACTTATGTAATTTTTGTTCCATGCAGGACCCGCCTATACTTCCAATTCATTTAGCTGCCAAATACAGGAAAAAAAAGAGTTTGCAGTGTTTATTAGAAGCTGGTGCTGATCCAAAAATAAGGTGGGAAATATGTAGTTGCTTTCATGTTACACTTATTCATAACGCACACCAGTGCATAATTTTATTCATATATAGTTTTAGGACTTATTTAGTGATTGATTTCAGGTGCCCCAGTTGCTAATGCACTGGATTTCCCTTAAACATGTGGTAAAATGATCTAGGTTTATAATTTTGAATACAGGAGTTTAATATTTCTTTTTAATTCAGTTGTCATGTGCAGAAACCTGTGCCTGCAGTGAGTTAGATACATTATACAAATCAGGACTGCAACAGCAATATGCTGTTATAAATTTAAGCTACCCTGACTACAAATTAATAAGACAGTATGGCTCACAGGTTGAAAATGAAATAGGAAAAAGGCAAAAATAGGTTTTAATCCGAATAACAGAAATCAGTAGTTCCCAAATGTTGTTCTGAAGCCTAGCATAAAAGACAGGACAGAAGCCTAAAGAGTAGCTCTAGGACTGGCTGCATGGAGGGAAAGGGTAAGGGCAACAGCCACAAGTTAATGGCAAGCTGCTCCTTCGCTTTTCCCCTTTGTTCTGAACCCTTGCTGGGTCTTGGCAATCCTTAGAATCTGTTGTTCCGTCAACCAGTGGGGTGGAACCTAGGCCACAATTTACCCATTCAATAGTTGTGAACTATCTTCACTGTTTAAAATATTTCTTAATTGTGTTTAGTATATGCAAGCTACACTGTTTACTGAAGAAGCAGAATTAACTTATTACCTTTTACTTTATAGAGATAACAGAGGTTACACAGCACTCCATCTCCTCCTGCTCCACTGGCCAAATATTTATTCAACAGGGACAGCCATCCTAGACAGACTTCAGAGAAACCTAGCAACTACACAAAGTAATGCAGAAAAGTGTCTCCGTATCTTGTGTGAAAAGGGAGCCAAGATAAACCATGAAATGGGAAGTTATTACAAACACAGCCCTCTACATTTAGCCCTATACTCTGGAGCCTCACAAGCTATATCCATTCTTATAGAGAATGGGACTAACATAAATGAGACGGATGAGTTTGGCAAGACAGCTCTTCACACAGCTGCAGAGTTACTGAACAAAGAGGTAACGGAAACTTTAATCAACTGTGGAGCAAACATAAATTGCACTGTTCCAACTTATGGAAAAACTGCCCTTCAACTTGCAGTGTGCACTGCATCATCCAAAGCAGGCACAGTTTTAGCTGTTGATATAGACTGCATCCGTTTACTATTAATTAAGGGAGCCAAAGTAAATACCCAGGATTGTGAAGGATGCACAGTTATTCATGATGCTTGTTCAGGAGGCAGAAAAGAAATAGTTGATCTCTTGCTAGATTATAAAGCAGATGTTAACTGTTTAACAAGTCATGGGCAATCTCCACTTTTTCTGTTTCTTCAGCATAAGTCAAATATGAAACGTGTACCATTGTTAAACAAGTTGTTAAACCTCTCATATCCTTTGAAATTAACCAATAATCATGGAGATCTACCCACTGGACTTCTGTTTCCAGAATATCAACGGGAAAAAGAATTTCTCATAAGACTATCAAAAACTACGTTGTCCCTACAGGACATCTGCAAAATCACTGTCAGAAGAATATACGGGGAGAAAAACAAACATTACTTGAAAAAACAACTTCCAGTATCCATGTGGAACTCTTTGTACACTTACCAGGACTTTACACAGCATTGGCAAATGGAGCCCATGATTTAACTGTCACAAAGTTCAAAAGTTCTGAAATATTTTGTTCAATATTTATGACACAATTAGTTACATCTATACAAGAAGGCACAATGAAATGCTCGTTTCCAAAACTAATGAAAAATTAAACTTGAACCATGAAACTTACCAACACTGCATGTTTTAAAGCCACTCTAACCTCTCTTAAATTTAATTACAATAATCCAGAAAGTTTGGCGTTTCATTTTGTTTTATATTTATTGTTTTCTTCAGTAATCAACACTTTAAGAGCAAGATCTGCAAATGGTTTCAAAGTAAATGGGTGGGAATAAGATATTCACTTTGTTTTATATGGTCCTTTCAGTTAAAGTAGGAACAACCAAGACTACATTCTATGATTCATTTGTAAAAAAGGATGTGCTGTAAAATTGGGAAGGTTGTCATATATTCTTCACACAAAGCTCAAATAAACCTCAGCTATAGAGTTGCTATCACTGCCCCCATAACATAGACTGTTTCTCCCTTCTTTAGCCTCTTTAATAAAGATTTTTAAACTTACTTTAATATCTCGATGCATTACTCCCATGCAGTGGATATGGTACACTCCTTCTAGCAACTCTTTAAAAATTTTTGAGGTCCAGTGGACATCCACAAGATGGTAAGGGCCTTAAAACAATTTAAAATATTAATTATTTCAACTCATTTTGTTAACATTGAAATGCAAATGTTAAATATGAACTTTCTGTAATCAATACAGAAAACTACAGTAGAACTCAGATCATTCATGCCCAGGTGGTTTGCAACCTGCTTAATTCACAATGAGCCAAGTTAAGGACAAGCTGCTCAGTAGTTTGCTGCTGCTTTTACTTCAGAGAGCACCACTTCTCTACTCAGTTGGAGCTATTCAGTAGTCCTGTTCAGCTCATCAGAAAAGCAGCACCTTCTGAAGTAAAAGTTGTAGCAAACTACTGAGCAGCTTATCCTTAACTTGGCTAACCTGGTTACTTCACAAACTCTCCTCATCCTAGGTGAGTAATAAACCCAGTTCAGCAAAGGGGTTTTACAAGGAACATCCTCCAAAATAAAGTATGCCAAGAAAAAAGTAAGACTATTTATATGATTTTTTAATTTTATTAACTGCTGTTCTCTGAAGATGCCTAGTGTGGTGTTACCCTTGGGTCCATAAATCTTTATCTGATTTTAGACAGAAATACTCTAAATTCAAAACTAAAAAAGGAAATGGTTCCAAAGAAGCGCATGAATATCAATATGAACCTCACAGGACAGGCTTCTTTCTAATTCCATGTCTGTTTTTATCTTGTATAGTTAAAAGCAACAACAAATCTAATCTGATCTAATCGTGGATGTTCTCGTTATGCATGTCAATTTATTTTTGAACCTATTAAGTACTAATGCTAACTTCCAGCACTTGTACCACTATTGGCTCATGCAGACATAGCAGCTGCAGTGCAATAGCCAATATGCTCTCTCAAGTGGCTACTCCCTCTCTTTTAAAAACTGGCTACAAGTTATGTCTATCTATAGTCAAATCTGACAGAAGTAAATAGCCTTTACAGCAGCGGTGGGCAAAATACAGCCCATGGGTCAGATCCAGCCTGTGGCAGGTCCCACCTGGCTCATTCACCATCCAGCTATGGCACATTCTGCCACCACTGGGCATGCAGCAGGGCTGGGGTGGCTCTGCAGCTGAGCTGCCTTTCTAGGCAGCCCAGGCGGCAGTGGTTCCTTCCAGCTGCCACTGGCCCCAGCCCCATGCTACTGGCAGGGACCTGCACTGCACCGCCCTGACCCCATGAACCCTGTGCCTGCTCCAAGCTCAGCAGCACTGGCACAGAGCTGAAGCTGTTGCTCAGCACAGGGGAAAAGCAGCCCTACCCTTCACAGCTACCGGCTGTTCCTGCTGCACCAACCTGGAGCCCATGAGAGAATGCCCTGCATCTGCTCTGCACCGCCACTGCTGCCCCACTGGGCTGCCCAGAAGCAGTAGTGATAGCAGCACAGAAGCAGGGCAGCCCAGTGCATTGCAGGCTCCAGGCAGCTGCAGAAGGAATGGCCAGCAGTGGAAAGGGCATGGGGCCACTTTCCCCTCATGCTGTGCAACAGCTTTTGTCCCTCACTGCTGCTGCTGAGCCTGGGCAGGCAAGCCTGGAGCAGACGCAGGGTGCATGGGGTCAAAGCTGTGCAGCACAGGTTCCCACCGGTACCATGGAGCTTGGACCAGTGGTGGCGGCAGCCAGCAGAAGCACCCATCACCTGGGCTGCCTAGAAAGGCAGTCCGGCTGCAGAGCCACCCCAGCTGCACTGCATGCCCAGGGGGCTGCAGGACACATCACAGGCAGGTGGTGTGATGCCGATGTGAGGCAGGCTGGGTCGGGGCTGCATCCAGGTTTCAGCTGATCCACTCTGGTGGGGATGAGTCTGGAATAGGAACAGGGTAGGGCTGGGTCTGTGTACTGTTGGTGGTGGTGGGGAGGCACTGCAGGGTGCACAGATGCTGGGCTGTTGCAGGGCAGGTGGTGACCGGCACAGGGGGGCATGCATAGGGGCTCCCATGCACACCCCACCATATCCACAACCCCTCCCCCACAAACTGCACCATCACACCCTCCTCCACACAGTCTCACACCCCAGTGGTTCTCAACCTTTTGTACCTCATGTACCACCTGCCGATCAACATGGCAAAAGTGAAACTGGAAGTCCCACCATGGCACTTCTGGTTTCACTGCCGCGAGCTGAGTCCCACTTTTTCCTCGCAGACCACGGCCCAGTGCAAAGCAGCCTGTGCGGGTCCCCCAGCACACTGACGCTGGGGAGTGGAAGCCCCAGCACAGCGGGAGGGGCAGTGGCCGGACTTCTGACCGGAATAGGCAAAGATGCCTCTAACCCGCCGGGCAGGGGGGCGGGCCGAACTCAAAACATGGCACCCACATACCCCTGTCCATGTTTTGCATACCCCCAGGGGTATGTGTGGCACTGGTTGGGAAACACTGCCCACCCACACACACCCCCTCACAAACCCAACATCCCTCTCCACACACACATGTGCACTTCTGGGGAAAGCCCTGCCCACTGCTACATGCACACACCCCACCACACACATGCACCCCCCACATCCCCATACCCACCCACATCTACACACACCCTCACACCCCACATGCACACACATCCACACAACTTCCCCACAAACCCCATACCCACCCACCCATATCACCCCCACACCCTCCACAATATACAAGAGTAAGACTTCACTTTGAGCTATCATGCAATCACCTCTATATATACACACACCACACAAATACACACAGATCAGGACAAAAATATTTTTTTAAATAAAATTAAAATATGTTATTATCAATGTTTGATTTTTAGTATATAATTTGTTTTTTTCTGGTTCCAAGACAGGGGCAAGGAGAGGGACTTCTGGTAGCAAAGGTCAGGGGTTAAGGGGTGGAACTTCCAGTCCCAAGATGGTGACCAGGGGCAGGGTACCTGTCAAGGGGCAGGGCTGTCTTTGTGGCCCTCAACAGCTCATCAAAACTTGTTAACCATCCCTCCACCCAAAATAACTGCCCACCTCTGCTTTACAGGGTGCACAGTCTATAAAAAATGGCACAGCATTTCTCAATACTCTTGGGCCTTCCTTATTAATCTCTGTTCCTACCACACAGTGAGAGAAATAGTTGAGAACACAACAGCATTCATTACTCTGTATTTCTCTAAAATGTATCCTTCCTCTTTTCCTATCTGAACTGAACAGTCCTAGTCTTGTCTGTTGCTCCATGCCTTAAATCAGTAGTGGTCAATCTCTGACACACATGGCACAGGCAACCAGCATGTGAAACCCAGACACTGGCAACAGGAGTAAGGTCAGCACTTGGGGAAGGGGTATGGATCAGCTGTCAGTGTTGGCTCAAAGGTTTGGCCCCACAAGAGCTGTGGGGGTAGGTGCTACCAAATTAAGCATAGCCATATCCCAGCAATAATGGAATTCATGGCACTGGGTAAGGCAGGGGCTTATTATTAGTGTTATTCTCACACTCTAGACTTAACTTGTGGCACACTTGCCAGAATATGGCCACTACTACACTTGGGTCTCTCTTTATGTGAGGGCTGTGCTCCAAAAATACCTCGCATAAAGTGAATCCATTATTACATGCAATTATTAGGAATACATACCAGCCTCTCTCTACTGCCCCCCCCACAAACCATGACAAATTCAAACAGTAATCACACAATACTATAACTGCTGCACAGAGAGGCTGCGAGCCCTGCGCTACAAGCAGCAGCACATGCAGGGGGTGCGTCGCCAAGGCAGCATGGGGCAAGCTGGAGAGGCACCTGGAGCAGGGAAGCAGGCTGCCAGGGAATGGCAGCTGCTCATCCTGCACTGCCCTAGGGATATGCCTCCCGTGCCTGCTGCTCTCTGAGGGGCGCAGCCCCGCGACACAGGAGGCATGTGGCCAGGGCAGCAGGGTGCGAGGTGCTGGGACCAGGCAGGGAAAGGAGCCGAGCCAGGCCCAGGATTGAGGCCAGGGCCCTCTGTGCCCATATGTCTGCCCCTTACCCTTGGAAGTGTGCATGGCAGTAGGGAGCCAGCCCTCCCCCTCCCCCCAAGGAGCCACCGGAGGCCTCATCCTGCTCCCCGCTGGGGCCCTGCAGCCACACATTACGGCCTGGGCCCCAAGCACCCCCCAACTGGACAGTAGCCCCAGCCCTGCCCAGCTCCCTCCCTAGAGGGGCCTCAATCCCCCTCTTCCGCCACATTTACCTGCTGGAGCTGCCTTCAAGGCTACTCTGGGTCACATGCATGTACTATACATGCACGTGGCGCTCCCCCACCCCCCGGTCTCACTGCCTTCCTTCTGCTTTCTACCAGCTTCCTGCAGGCTGGAATTCTGCTAGCCTGCAAGGAGCTCATTGCCGGCCAACTTCATATAAGATTGGATTTTTCTTGCACAAAGTGAATTTCTGGTATAAATAAGGTTGTCACATATAAGCAAATTCACACAAAACAAATTCACATAGAGACCCAAGTGTACCTTAAACTATTGTCTTTGGTGAACTATTTCTATTTTTGAAGTCAAACAACTAGAATGTAACATTCTGTATTAACTTTGTACAGTACCTTATTCTTTATAGATCCTAATCTATTTACAAATCAGCTATTCACCTTGTGTTTTAAGTCCCTTAAAACTTCCTAAGACTTTGTTAGTTTTGCTAACCTAAGAGTCATTTCAAGTTTTACAACTTAAGCATTTGTACCTCTTTCCAAATATAACTAACAATGCTACTTTCCATGGTATAGAAACCCAAGGCTCCACATTGTTAATCTTTTGCCACAAGTTCCTTAGTTTCTGATTTAAATTGTATGGTACCTGTCACTGCATGATTGATTACCTCATACGAGTAATACCCTACTGTGAGAAACACATCCCATAATAATGGTAGTACAGACTCATTCTTTCCAAAAGGCAAATACAATCCTAGGATATATCTGGCTACATATTTTCAGTAGATATAGGGAAGTATTAACACCACTGTACAGGGCACTGGTAAAAAGTCATATGAAATAACGTCCACAATTCTGACCACCCAAGTTTAAAAAGCAAATTGAAACTGAAACAGGAACGAAGAATAGCCGCTATGAGGCATCTTATCTCATCAAAGAAACAACATGAGATTAGTGTGTCTACTCTGTAAAAACACGGGCTAAAAAAAGAATATGATTAATCTCTATAAAATTCCTTATGTAGGTACACGCGAGAGGGGAGAGACAAAGGACCCTGACATATGTTATGTGTAAGATACACTTAAGCTGTTAATAACACCATAAATAGTCATCCAGCCACATGCTGAAGAAAATTTATGGCATGGTAATATAGGAAATAAGCCACAAAGGTATTTCATATATAATGTATAATATTTTTGTGGCTCAGTTGTATCATGGCTTAAAATTGAACATCTAGCATGTTGGGGTTGACCCATGACAGATCCCCTCAGGCTCAGCATAGGGATCTGGCATGGGGCAGTTTCAGGGTCCAGGACAAAGCTATCCCCTACCCAACCAGTAAGATCAAACCAGGGGTAGCACTGGGTCTTGCACCTGGTGCCTCCATCCAATCCCAAAAGGCAGTTGGGGGCTGCTATGAGCCCAACATCATGGAGCATCTTTCCAATTTCAGGCTCACTATGTCCTGGACCTTTAAAAAGGGGACATAGTGCTGGAAGCCCCAGCTGCATACCTGCTTTTTTAAGTTCCTGGCGCACCCACAGATGGGAATTCAACTCCCCAGCTGTAGGAGTCACTTTATAGAGTAAGGGGAGGGGGGCAGGACACAGACAGCTGGGGAGCCAGGAATCCTGGGGCACAGGGAGATTTAAAGGATGCACCTACAGCATGGCTGCAACTGTGCTTTTCAAAACTCCCTGGGCACTCAGACCCTAAAAATGGGAAGAGGCTCCCCAGCATTCCCAGCCAGGACTTTATTAACCCCATCCCTGGCAATTCTGGCCAGACTGGGGTCAACAATAGGCTGATTTGTCAGGTCATCATCACAAAGGGGACTCAAACCATCCCCAGTACTGTCCTGAGCCAAGATGAAAATTGACTAATTGTCAGCACCAGCCCCGCAAGGTGGTTTCAAATCAAAGGAATGGGATTCCAAAAGAGCCTTCTAAAAAGGAGTGGGGCAAGGAACCCAAGTAGGTTTAAGATGGAATGTGTCAGATTTATAAGATTTAGTTGCCTGAATTAGCAGGGAACTGGTGACCCAGAAGATCCAATCTAGGCTTCTACCATAAAGTTCCTAGTCTGAAATTGTTTTGAAAAAAGAATAAAAGCTGCTTCATCAGAACTGCTCACTGAAAACTGATATGGCTTCTTAACAGCAATCCTGTTTCACTAGAGGACTCAAACTATTCAAACAGATGGTTTCACCCTCCACTGTTGAGCGCCATAAAGAAAAATGTAAGCACATTCTATTACAATTATTTTGACTAAACAGAGGTGGGGGGGATACCTAATGACCACATTTCATACTATAAACTTTTGTTAATAAATTAAAGAGTCAAATTATCTGACCTTCTAAGTAGAAAAATCAAAGTACATGAACACAAACATATTAATGTTTTAAAATCAAACAGTATAAATCTTACTGGAATTTTCCTCTGCTTTCTCACCGCATCTTTTGTTTCTGTCAACAATCCAATCCCACAAGGAGATTTCACATAGTTGCATCTGTATATGAAGCATTAAATGATACTCCACCTAGTAAGAAAATATTGGTATATTATTTTTCCACAGCAATGAAGAAGGTAGACTTATTAAAACAATATGAAGCATTTAAATTAAAATCAATAATGGAGAAGATGGCAAAGATGGTGCTTTTAAATCGACTGTGCTTCAAGTATGAGGTTAATAAAAGGAAGAAATAATTTTATTTTCCTTATTTCTCTAGGCCCCATACGCCAGTAAGGGTTGTCTAAAAAGCACATACTAAAAGCTAATACAGCAATATTAGCAATATTTTGAAGGTATAAGAAAATATTTGGACAAGTCTATGGAAACCTTTTAGGTTGTTTTTGAAGAAAATAATTTAGAACAGAGGTGCTCAACCCCCCAGCCCCTGGGGCAAATTCAGCACATGGAACTATGGCTTCCCGTGGGTCGGGAACCTTAGAAGCATGGAGCCAATTAATATTGCAACCCTTTCACCACTGTCAAATTCCCAAGCCCTATGCAGCTAGATAGGGGTCAGGCCACACCCCCTTCTGCACATGGCTGGATCAGGGCCAGGCTGTGCCTAGCCCCACACAACCGAACAGGCTCAACAGCCTGTGAGTAGACAAGGCACCACCCATCAAGCCCACAAAGCAAAAAGGTTAAGTACCACTGTTTTAGAAGAATGTCAGTATTGGAAAATAGAGGGATTTTGATAGATAGCATGCTAATATCAAGTTAAGTTTGAATACCACTCGTTGCAGAGCTAAATAAATTCAGGTGGAACACTGAAGACACATGGTCAATTTAATACTTCCCTACAGTCAATTTCACTTTTTGATGTTGATGATACTGGCAAAAGTAAAAACCCTAATAAGGGTTGATATTCCCAATAAGAAACAAGGTTTTTTTGGTAACATTTTAAATAAAAATTATTAGTAAAAAACCCCCTTGCTTATCACACATTTCCTGGACTATCATAGCTACAAAACTCTAACCATACTACTTAACAAGAAACATCTTAAGAGGAAGTTGTATGATTTACTAGAAAAATATGTAATTATTCAATTTCTGCAAGTGTATAATTACAATGTAGCAAACATTTAAAAACAAAATTATGAAATCTTTATAAAACATATCTAGAGAAGAAAGACATCTTATCGCTGGTTCAAAGGTGCATGGGCATCTTTAAAATAATATTAGGTTCTGTTACAATTTAGAAACAAGGTATTTAAAAGCAGATTTCTATTATTTCACTCTCATCAGTTTCACATTTTTTAATGGCATATTGTATTTCAGAGAAAATAGCCACAGACTATATAATGATGCTTTTTTTTCCACACACAATAATATGTCATAAATTTATCTAATAGCATCTGCTTAGGAAACCTATGCACAATTTTCCTTTCCACCCTGTCCTTAAAAAGGCAGTTTTTTCTATACCCAAATACATGCCACGGCCTCAGAGATATGAACATTAAAATATAGATGTTGCATTAAATGCTTTCATTATATCTCGTTTCTTTCACACACTCCTCCCTGCCCCAGTCCCGCAAGCACCTCCCTTCCAATTCTCCAAGTCCAAAGCCTAGATCAGATTGTACTTTCTATTCCCTTTCCCTATTGCACTCCCTGCAAGTCCATGTTTTACCATACATTTCCTAGTAACTATATCATGTTATCTAATGCACCCAACATGCCAACTTTATGCTCAAACCAGCTTCCTCTCAACATACTCCCTATTCCCTTAAACTTACTTTCGTTACAAGAGCACTGATCCTGCCTTGTCCTCAATAAATGACCTTAGCTACCCCCTTCCTCTCTATTTGCAACATCATCCTTACCCACCCTAACTTCTGTCCAAAAATGCCTCAACCAGTGGCTTAGTCATCTGCGCAGAATGTTGGCGGCATTTTGGTTTGTTTGGTTGTTTAAACCCCCCCCCCCAAGAATGCTATTGTTGTTTTTTAAATTACATGGGAATTTTAAACCTGAAGAGTCAAGATAATAAATTCTTGAATGTTATATTTTGGTAACTCTTGTGATCAACAGTTCTGTAATTATACTAGCCATTCATAAAGCCACAAATCATAAAGCATTTTGGCTCCGATCCCAGTCATGCCATTTTCATAGATTTCATAGACATTAGGGCTGGAAAGGACCTCAGACGATCATCGAGTCCAGCCCCCCACCCATAGGGCACAGAGTCAGCTGGGCATAAGAGCCCAGCAAAATAAGCATCCAATTTACTCTTGAAGGTGTTCAATGTAGGTGCTTGAACCACCTCCAATGGCAGACTGTTCCAGACCTTGGGGGCTCGGACAGTAAAGAAATTCTTCCTTATGTCCAGCCTGAAACGGTCTTGCAGTAGTTTATGACCGTTCAACTTTGTCATCCCTTGGGGCGCTCTGGTGAACAAACGTTCCCCCAGATCCTGGTGGTCACCCCTGATAAACTTATAGATGGCCATCAGATCACCCCTGAGCCTGTGCTTTTCCAGGCTAAAGAGCCCCATGGCTCTCAGCCTGTCGTCATAAGGTCTGCTTTCCTGACCTCTGATCATGCGCGTGGCTCTCCTCTGGACTCTCTCAAGCTTCTCCACATCCTTTTTGAATTGTGGAGCCCAAAACTGGACGTAGTACTCCAGCTGCGGCCTCACCAAAGCCAAGTACAAGGAGAGAAGGACATCCCGGGATTTGCTTGAGAAGCATCTATGGATGCAAGCCAGCGTTTTGGACACTTCATTAGCCGCAGCATCGCATTGTAGGCTCATGTTCATCTTGTGGTCAATGATGACGCGCAAGTCTCTTTCTTCCATAGTGCTAGCCAACGTAAAATTCATTGTTACAATTCCTGGGTACACTTACATAAGTCTTCTCTGAACACGGATTAAATCAAAGGACAATTATTGACATTTAAAGACTTTTATTTACCTCACATTGCCTGAGTACAGAAGTAGTTTCTTGAGACCATTCTTCAGTACAGGAATCACTTGATGCAACACAATCTTTA
Source organism: Crocodylus porosus (assembly GCF_001723895.1). Taxonomy (NCBI): domain Eukaryota; kingdom Metazoa; phylum Chordata; order Crocodylia; family Crocodylidae; genus Crocodylus; species Crocodylus porosus. The sequence continues at coordinate 512,391 of NW_017728927.1, forward strand.
TCCAGGTTGGAATGAGGTCCATATGATGAATGATTTCCAAAATAACTTGATCCACTAGCAGTATTACACATGCAGTTTTCTCGCAATTCCATGCTTTCTTCACATTTTTTCATTTTTAAACAATCTTCGCTATTTCCATCAGTAAAATCATGTCTTATATCCATATATTGCACTGATTCATCACCAGGACTTTCAAGATAAGTATGTTCACGGGATTTCTTTTCTTTTGAGCTAGGTTCTGCAAAGATGACTGAACTGCTACATTGACTGTGACACCCATCTCTGAAAAGAAAAACAGTGGGAAGGAATGTATGCAGTTATTGTGTTATCTGTTTGGGAAACACTAAGCAAAAGCATTTTGGAACTGCTCTGGAATTTTAAAAAGACACAGTAATTTCCATCTTTTAAAATCCTGTAACAAGTTCCAAATAGATGACTTACTCTCTGAAGTGGAAGTTCAGCCCCTTCCCTATTCAGCCTGACAACTGTCTGTTCCTCTAAGTTCTGCCCTTTACTCTTTGCTATAAGAATTTCTGAAAGTTGACCCTTTAAATCTGTCAGAAAAAACAATTACAGCCCCAAGTGGCCATTTGGAAGATATCTGCTATATTTGCCTTTCTTCTAGTTGACAAGTATTGTTAAATATTTGCCCACCCCCAGTCCATTTTTCCTTTGACAAATGTTCACTTTTCTATTGATCTCTGCATCTTCCTGTTAATACTACATGCTATTCACCAAACTTGTTTGTGAATGGTACACATTATCTGAAGTAAAAATTACAAGTCTAGTAAAAATCTTAAATTGATAACAGATGCCATAAAAATTCTGAAGATAAATAGAAATACAGGTTGGGTAATTTTGTGTGATCCATCTGACAATGTGAGGCAAATGCAAGTGTAACTGATGCTCCATATTCAATACAAGGAAATAACACTGCTGCAATACAAGTTTAATTCTATATTATTTAATGCTACATGGAAAAAGGCCTTATGTTAAATCCAAATTAATACTGTAATCAAACATAATGCTTACTTGCTGCTTTCTTGATCATCAGAAGATATTTTTAGTGATGGTAATTCCACAAGTGTCTTACCTTTAAGGTGAATAGATAAAACATAGTATTTTACAAAGTAAGTCTTCATTACTTTTTAGCATTTCAGCTACAGATACTAATTAAACTCACAATTAAGGATAGGGTTTTATCTTTTAATGCCTCCTTTGTATTTGTACCCCAGAATGGACCTTCTTATTAAAACAAAAATAGAAGAAAAACACAAAACAATTTTTAAACATGAAAAGTACAGGTTATAGTAAGGAGGAATTCTCACTGTAAGGACTGTATTAGGTTCCTTTATGTTTTCATTTAGCTTCCATCTTTGAGAAAACATTATTGTTGTTGCTGTTGCTATTATTATTGTCAGCTTGTTCTAATTTAAGATTTTGTAATCACCAGTCAAGATAAGAAATAATTATTAGGATAGTGTAAATGTAAACTGAAATTTGCACTTCATCTTAGATGGAACACTTTTATTTATGAAAATACTAGCTCTATGGATCATCATACAGGGAGGTAAATACAGAATTCCTATAAAAAGTTAATGAAGACTAAAAGCACCATGGAATCTATCCTTTTACCTATATACCTGCATGGCTCCCAAATAATTGCAGGGAACAAGTAATATTTTCTAAATTAAGGAGCAAAAATGGTTTATGTGTGCTGCTATAGCACCAACGTCCTGATCCTCCCCTACGTGCCCATAACACAGAATCAAAGCAATGGCTTAAGGAGTGTAGTAGTGAGATATAGGCCTAAGACATTCTAGAAGTAAGTAAAAATACAGGGAGAAAGAGAGAAAAAAGACAGCATGGGGGCTGCTGAGAGTACAAGGTGATGCAAGAGAAAGGAAAACTAGAAGATATACACAGTTAAAACAGTAAGGTGAATCAGTCTCCTCCTGTTATTTCCAGACAGGTACTGATGTCTCAGAATCAGTATCTGCCACCAGGAAATGCAGAAGCCATAGAAAAGATCTAAATCAGATCACTAAAGATTTTTAACACCCCTACCACGGAGGGCAAAAGAGGCAGCCATGAAATATTTCTAGATTGCTTCAGCTGTGAAGCAATTAAGAGCAGAAAAAGGAGTGTATTCAAAAGGATCTCCACGCTCCAACACAGATTTGACACTAAAACTTGTTAGCAAATTCAGCTTCTTCAGTAGAGAGCCAGAGAGCAGCTAAGGAATCAGCATGGAGCTGGAGAGCAGCAGGACACAGTAGAGAGTCAGAAAACTGCAAGAGTATCAGCACTGGATCTCACTGCTGTCTGGCTCTGAGCTAAATCCCCTACCCTGGCTCTGTCCTGAGATCCTGCATTGCTCCTTGGCTCCCTGCTGAGCCAGGGAGTGACAAGAGACCCAGAGTAGAGCCACCCTGGAGGGTAGCATGCAGCAGTGGGGGAGGTAGGTGGCAGGGATGGGGGAGGGCAAGTGGCTAGGAGCAGGCAGGTGTTGGGTGGTGGCAGCACAGGGTGGGGAGCATGTGGCATGGGGACAAGGTGTGGGGTCTGGGGTCAGACTGCAAGCCCTCCTTGCCACTCACCTACCCATTGCTTGCCCTCCAGCTTCTGTTTTCCTTGCTGCAGCTGTGGGGGGCGGAGATTTAAGATGAAGCTCCAATTTTTAGATTCCTTACATGGAAAATTATAATAAATTTATAATGTTCCAAGTATAGAATCTAATTTGGGGGGTCATCTTAAATTCAAAGTTGCCTTAGTTTGGGTGACTACATTATTTGGAAAAGTCTACAGTTCCCCTGCCAAATAATAACGCAGATTGCATAAACAGATCAGAATTATTAACAATTACGTGTACTCCCCTTTTGAGCATCCTGGGTGAACATGTTCTATCCAAGCAGTGTGATAACCTACAATATTAGAATGTTGCAAACCAGCCAGCACTTTAACCTCTCGTAGTACCTAAAAAAAAAGCAAAGTTTATGAACTTCTTGCACTCCCCATAAAAAACAAATGCAAAAAGTAATAAAAAGTAACAATTTTCCACATAAAATTGTTTTACACATTATTGTAACTTAAGAGTTGCCAGAAAAATTACAATAGTAAAGCTCTCAACATTCTCATTGAATTAGGAAATTCTTAAGGTGCTTGGGATATCTTGCAAACTACTAGGCTCAGACTGGGAATAAATACAGCTACATTAGGAGAAGTACAGGTACTCCTTGCTTAATGTTGTAGTTATGTTCTTGAAAAATGCAACTTTAAGTGAAATGATGTTAAGCAAATCCAATTACGTCACAGTAGTTACTTACTAGCAGGCGGTGGCCAAACAATGTTATAACCGAACACTGCAGGACTTTAAACAAGCATGGTCCCTAATAGATCAATGACCTAATAATGAAACATTAACCAGGCCAACATTAAGTGAGGAGTACATGTAAATCCTTCCTGTTCAGAAGAATATAATATACCAGCCTTATTAGAATCATACATTCAAAGAAAGTTAAAGATGGAAGGGACCTCAGGAAACCATCTAGTCCAACCTCCTGCTCAAAGCAGGGCCAGTCCCAACTAGATCATCCCAGCCAAGACTCTGCCCAGCCAGGTCTTAAACACCTCCAAGGATGAAGCTTCTACCACCTCTCTGGGTAATCTGTTCCAGTGTTTTACTACCCTGCTAGTGAGAAGATTCTTCCTAATATCTAACCTAAAATCTCTTGATGCAACTTAAAACCATTGCTCCTTGTCCTGTTATCTGCCACCACTGAGAACAATTTAGCTCCATCCTCTTTGTAACCCCCGCCTTTAGGTAGTTGACGGCTGCTATTAAGTCCCCTCTCTCAGTCTCTTCTTTTCTAGACTAAATAAACCCAGTCCCTCAGTCTTCTCTCATAAGTCATGTCCACCAGCCCCCTCAACATTTTTGTTGCCCTCCACTGGACTCTCCAATTTGTCCACATCTTTTCTGTAGTGGAGGGCCCAAAACTGAACAGTTCTCCAGATGTGGCCTCACCAGTGCTGAATAGAGGGGAATAATCACTTCCCTTGACCTGCTGGCAACACACCTACCAATGCAGCCCAGTATACTGTTAGCCTTCTTGGCAACAAGGGCACATGGTCGGCTCAAATTCAGCTTATTGTTCACTGTAACCCCCATGTCCTTTTTTGCAGAGCTGCAGCTCAGCCATTCAGCCCCCAACCTGTACTGGTGCAGGGGACTGTTCTGTCTTAAGTGCAAGACTTTGCACTTGTCCTTGTTGAAGGACAATGCCCGACACGCCTGCTTACTGTTTTGGCATGAGCATCATCAAGGATATTACTAAACGACATTAGGAACCAATTTATAGTAGGCAGCAAATTACTGTTTCAATTCAGCAAAAATTCATACCTTCATACAATCCCTTTTTGTAGCCTTTTTAATAAGTATTTTTTTGACAGCATAGAATTGACCATCTAATTTGTTTCTGACCTGAAAATAATTTTGAAAAGAACAAGGTTAGATATAATAAACTTTAATAAATTTAGATCAACAAAAATTCATTTCAACAACAGATTCCTAAAGGCTAAATTCTATTCTCCCTTTTCAGACAACTTCTCAGTGATATCAACAAAGGTATTCAGGATTTAGTCCAAAGGGTCTAAGGAAAGGGTGCCAAGTTTTGCCCAGTTTTCAGCAGTATGAGGATTTAATTCAAACTGCACATGATTAAGGGGACATGTCTACAGTTGTCTTACTTTTCAATATAGACCTTTGCCCAATTTTATTGTAAGTCATAATCCACAACATGATCCATGTAGTTGAATCAATAATATAATAATATACTGAAGAGGTTTTTTTTAATTGTTTGGGGGCTGTAATATTGTACAGAAAAAATATAAAATTATTTCCTGCTGTTTATGATAATGCAATTAAATATTATAAAACACCTTAACAAATAACCAGTTACATGAGTCTGAAACAAATACCTTAACTTTTCTAAAAGATATCTAAAAGACATCTATCTGTTTGTCTAATAGTAGTTATATACCATTGGTTGACACAGGACTTTTTTTTTAAAGCAGCCAACATTTGGTTAAAAAAAAAATCAGCTTCCGTACTTAATTTAAAATAAGTATATCAGAACACTTCATATCAGATTTTTTTACTATTCCCTGAATAAAAATTAGGCTGCACACAGGGGTAAAATTCTCAGTATATAATATAAAAATCCATCAAGGCCCTTATAACTCTCTTTTGAATCAAAAACAAGAAACCCTTAAATGTAACAGGCTCATATTTGTTTCAAGGCAGGAGTGTCAAATTCATCTGGCCCTCATGAACCAAATGAAAGGCATGGGACCAGTCTGCAGGTCAGTTTAGACCCACAGACAGGCCCCACACATCACAGCTGGCACAGAGGGTCAGTCCACCATGGGCACCTCATGCAGTATATGTCCTGGACCAGACTGGTGCACTACACGCAGTGTGCGCTGCCCCAGTCCAGGGCTTGCACATGAGCCCTACACCCTGACTCATACATAAGGTCTGTCTGTGGGCCTAATCTGGAAACAGTCTGGGAGCCAGAACAAAGCCAGTCTGGCAGGGTACCACATACAGCGCATGCCCTTGATCATCCCCCACTGCTGCAACAGCACACATGCCTGGTCCAGCCCTGCACACCACAAACAGTACATACCAGCCTGGGGCACATGCTGCATGCATGTCAGTCATGGAACACATGCTGCATATGGTGCCTACACACTAGCTCTTGTATGTAGAGACAGGATGTGAGCCTAATCCAGACCAACCCCAGAGCCAGCAGGCAGGGCCAGTCCAACGTGGGTGCCACATGCAACAAATACCCTGAACTGGCCTCTTATGCTGGAGCAATGTCCACAGCACTAAGTCCAGCCCCATGTGCCACATGCAGTGCATGTGATCAGGGCCAGAGAATGCCACACTTGGCATGTGGGAACATTCCAAGACCCACAAGGCTGGACCCTAGGGTTTCATTAGCCAAATCTTTGACACCCTTGTTTTAAAAGCAGATAGACTATTCCTCATCTCACAGAAAACACAAACAACATTTAAGTCAGCAGACACTTTGCCCCTGTATACTCTGTATACCTTGTATACTTTGCCATACCCTCCTTTTCCGAGCCTTGCAATCTCCTCAAATTCATTTAAGTAACGTGAAGTCTGTGCTTCAAAGACAGCTTCTTTTTCCCTAATCAAAAATGTTTTGACTGATTAAAACGAAATTGAAACTTATAACTCAGATATGTATACATTATGAGTAGCAATGACAGAAGTATAATTTACATTGGGAAAGAAAGTCTCAAATACTGAACATGATGGAATTAATAAAGTTTGATAAAACACATAAAAGTGTAGAAAGCAATATTTGCATCAGTAACTAGAACCCCCCACACAGAAATTACCAATATTGCAAACAGCAAGAAACTAACATTCTTTCAAAATAAAGGATACTGCCCTCATGAGATAAAAATGAATCCTACATTAACTATAATTTAATTTTTGTTGTATTTATCATTAAGTAGTAAATTACAAAAGGTCCTGTGCATTTTACAGATATAGAAATGTCTTAGTAAGATGGGGCTTCCCAATCAATTTCTGTCAAGTAGGGATGCAAGCACTCAGTAGGGTGTTTAAATACGACTTATCTTTGCAAAACAGTAGAGTGATAATTAGAAAAGCAATGCTGTTTATTTTATGAAGCCCAATATCAGCAATACCAATTTTCCCAAAAAGATTTCACAGCAGCTTTTGTGTGTTGTGAAGCAAACTTACTAATCGTACCAAGGATGATGATTATAACTGCACCTCACACTTCAGGGCTATAAGCCAGTTCCCTGTAGAGGTCAGTAAGGAATTTTCTTCTCCTCATAAATAATTTGGCTTCTGAGGATGTGAATTTGCTTTCCTCTAATGCATGAAAGCCTGGTTGTGGTGTGAGTTGGAATAAAGAATGGCACCAGTCAAGAGAATCCTTTCAGGCAAGGCTGTCCAACTGGTGCCCCACGGGGTGCATCTGACCTACAAGGGGATTTCATGTAGCCCATGGGCTCCTCCACGGCTGCCATTCCCCTCACTGCACCTGCTGCTGCAGTAGCCAAGTCTCTAAGGCAAGGCAGTATGGCTGAAAGGAGCCCGGTGAGCCTGTGCCCGCAGTAGGGTGGGAGGACATGGGGAATGATGATGGGGAACTTGTTTAGCCCACATGGTTGTACAAAGTGGGGAGGCAGTTTGTGTTGCCTGCATGGTAGGGTTCCCTGGAAGCTCACATGGTATGTGGCCCCTGGCTGCTCAGAAGTCTGACAGCCCTGCTTCTAGGTATCTGGTTATTCTCTCTCACTTATGGCTGCTGACAACCAGATTTGAGGCTGGAGGTTAAACTTTCCTAGGTTATACCAGCAGGGAACTTGGGGTTTCATACTGGCACAAATATGGGGACGGGACCAGACCTCTTTTTGCTCCAAGTTCTGCTTGCAAATCCCTCTCCATGGCAGGGCACCACTGCCCCCACTACAGCAGGGCAGTCCCCATAAAGGGCACATTCCTTTACAGCAGGATGTCCCACCCACAGGAGCCACATGTACAGCCAGCCATTCTACATGCATCTGTCCACACTATAGGGTTTTCACCTTCATCCATCATTCAGTGTTTTTACATTAGGCTGAATTCTGTTTTCTGGAATGCATAGCTTCAGACACTTGTTTTATTACTTAGCACAGCACTTTGAATACATACCCAGCTGTATGGGAATCTCCATTTTCAAGGTCCTACAAATAAACAATATCCAATTTAAAAAAGAAAAAACCCACAAACACTAAGTAATCTAGCACACAGTTAAGCATGCTTCTTAATACAAGTAACACAAGCAGCAGGGCAGAAACCCCAATTATCATCTTAAACTTCACTAAGAAAGAATTAACATTTTAAAAAATAGTTTGTCCAAATTTCTCTATGAATAAAAATAAAACTTTGACTTAATAAAGCAAGAGTGCTATGGATTTTACAAGCTTCTGTTTAAATCAGACACTTATTCTTGTCCAACTTAAGCATTCTCTTGCATGAATATTGAAAGCACATGATTTGGTAGGAAAATGGCTTCACAAAGAAAGTCACTTTAGAAAGTCTAATACACAGACTCAGTAACATAAGTTATTGACAGCTGCAAAAGCTTACCCCATTAAGTGTTTGTTGATTAGCTGCTTTCATTAATTCAGTAATGGCTTTATTATGATGCAGTCTTAAAGTACTAAATTCATCACAGAAAGCAAAAGAGGAAAGCAGGCCCATTCTAGTAAATGTGTGACCGAGTACTGTACAAAGGAACAGAATAAAGAATATTTTAAAGAAAGTCTGAACAAAGGCCTACAATTGTAAATAGTATACTCAGGTCATAAGTAATCCTAATTAGTCATAAGCCCTACTTACCCTTTATAGTGATCAGCTAAATCAATGAACATTAATGAAAGTTAGATGCCCATCTCCATCTGTACTTTTCTCCCTACCCTATAAATAATTATAAACAAAGTCCTTTGTGAACCTATACTTGTCTCTTTGCATTGACACAGATCCAAAAAAAAAAATCAATATAAAAATACACCACCTGTGAGTATCTATAAGCATTTGGGGCTATGCTCTTTATTAAAAAGATATGTGTTTTATTATAAAAACTGAAAACAGCATGGTTTAGTCAGTACTGGCTTTGGGGAGCATTTGATAATATTACAAGAAAAGGCTTCATACACCACCTCTTTTTTAACAAGAATATGATGTTTTTGAAAGATTATGGATCTGAAAAATCAAATGTTTTCTAATACTTTTTCTCCTCACTCATCCCTATCAAAACTAACTACAGCTGCCCATTAGTAAAGGCCCTTCCCTAAATGCAAAATTATTGTATTTTCCCATATGCAACATGTCACCTTGTTTTTGAAAGAAAAAAAAGAGTAATTAAAAAAGTGCTACCTACAGGTATGTATAACAGTAAAGTAAAAGCTGTATTTTATCTTACTGACTTTTGAACAAATGTCTTGAACGAACAGGATTTTGTGTATACATGTGGCAGAGATGTTCTAGTAGAGAAACCATCAGAAGTTGGTTTGCAACTGTAGAGGTGAAATGTATTAATTTTTTTGAACCATTCACAACTGGAAGTTCACTTGGGAGATCAGATTCTGAAAAGGAAAAACAAACACTTAACAGAAACCTGAATGCCACAATAAAAATAAAACTTGAGCCAGCAGATTAGCTGCAGAAATACAAACTTAGCTAACAAAAGTGTGCAGGTAAAACATAACTGGATTAGTGGGACATCACTTTTTTATGAAATGACGATACTGTGCTAACTACTAAAAAACCAGCATTGTCTAGGAATATGAAATATGTAAAGCATTTTGATAATTAGAAATCAACAAATGTGTTCTGAAAGAGACCAGGCAAATACTATTTGTTTTTAAAGGCTTCACTTAAGAAGAATCTCATCTAAGAGTGGTGCCCAACCTTCCAGCCCTGCAGGCCAGACAAGTGGCATTGGGTCACTTCATGGGTCAGATCCTGTTCTGTACAAAGTCAGCATATAGGGTTGGTTTGTGGGTATAGTCCAGTGCGCCGACCCAGCCCTAAACCCTGGATCTGACCCTGTGCATCAGATGGACCACACGCTGACCCAACTCCAGGTATAGGGCCACGTTATCTGGCTTGTGAAGCTCTCCATAGATGCAGAAATTTGGCAGCACAGAAGTAGCGACTAATAATGCCACTGCTGCCACCAAATTTCCAGACCTGTGCAGAGCTCCGTAGTCCAGATGACATGGCTCTCTGGGCCAGAGGTTGAGTACCACTACTCTAAAATATTTAGTACAATTTCACATTGAAAGACTAACAAAGCATATATGCCTCCCCATGATCAGAAGTGCATTTTTTAAAATAAAAATAACAGATCTAGTAGGGATTGTACAACATGGCTACAGACATTCATCTAACTAAACCTTCCTTATCAAACAAATGGCTACTCTGGAGGAAAAAAAAATTAAGTTCAAGAGCCTAGGTTTTCAAATGAAACACAAAGTAATTAATTTAAAATCTTAATTGCAAAATTTTTAGTTGCCAAAAAAAAAGAAGCCAGTAGCATGGTAGGTTGTATTAACAGCAGTGTCACTTGCAAATCAAGGAAAGCAATTCTTCTGCTCTTTCAGCGCTGGAGAGGCCTCACCTGGAGTAACTGTGATCAGTTTTGGGCCCCGCACTTTAAGGATGTGGGGAGATTAGAAAAAGTTCAGCACACAGCAACAAAAATGATTAGGGGCCTTTGGAGGCAAGACTTATGAGAAAATGCTGAAAGAAGTAGAGTTATTTAGTCTGGAGAAGAGATGACTGAGGAAGGATTTGATGACATTCTTCAAATACCTAAAGGGCAATTTTGCTGGTTGCTATGTCAGGGTTTTTATTTAGGGGCGCACCAATAAAGATTTTTCTTGGCTGACACCAACAGCTGATTATTCACCAGGCATATCAGCTGATACCACAGCTAGCAGCATGGAGAGCAGCACTTTCAGGTAAGTCTGCGGAGGGGAAAAGGCACGGTGGGGTGCAGATCAAGTCCACCATGGTGAGGGAAGAGAGTGGAGCAGGGGCAGGGCAATGAATTAGACCCTGGAGGAATGGGACGGAGCTGTTGGGTGGCTTGTCCGGGAGATCACTGTCCCAGCATTAAAAAATGGCAGTGAAGATGCTTGAACTAAAGCTCATTGAACGGCTGGGGCAGGGGGTGCAGCTCAGCCAGTGCAAGGCTCCTGCAGCAAAGACAACAAGGCAAAGAGCCCCAAGCCCACCTCTGCCCTTGCCCTGCTCAGCTCCGCTCCAGTTATAAATGTCCCAGTGCTTAAAAACGGTGGCAGCAGTACTTGAACTAAAGCTCATTCTGTGAGCTCTAGTTCAAGTGCTCCCGCTGCCATTTTTAAATGCTGGGATGATGATCCTCTGGACAAGCCACCCACCGCTCCGTCCCATTGCCCCAGGATCACATTTATGCCCAAGTCCCAACTCCCTCCCTCACTGTGGGGGGCTCAATCTACCCCAACACGCCCCTTCCCTCCCGGTGACTCATCAGCAGCATGCTGCTCTCCAAGCCGCTGGGCTGCATATCGGCTATCGGGTCAGTATCAACCGATATGGCTGGTTAGTAATTAGCCATAAGTATCAGCTAAAAATACCTTTAGCGCTGCACTGCTAATATCTATTGGTACATTACTGACTACCCCAGCCAAAAAAAAGCTGACAGCCAACAATGCTAATTTTCCTCTTTACAGAAACAACTTTGACAGAAGGAGGACCCTGGCTGTTGTGCCCCGTTTTACAGAATCACAGAAAAGTAGGGCTGGACCCTTATACGTCATCTATGTCCTGACACTTCCAGCCCTACTTCTCTGTAGGTCTTCTAGGCCAGCCAACTGCATCAGGTAGGATCATCCCCATCCAAACCATCCCATACAATCCACAACCTAAACTCTCCGTAAGATTACAATCAACCCCAGACACAGCACAGACCTAACACCTGAGCCTGTCACAGGGAAAGCAGGGGAGCCACAGCAGCCAACATCCTGCTTCTCTGAAACGCTGGCAGTAAGCGCTTGAGAGATCCCATGGAGGGAGCCACACCACCCCCCAGACAAGGTCACCAGAAGGCCTGCGGCAGGTTGAGGCATTACGTCTCATGTTGGCAAAACTGACGGTTACATGAAGTATTCAGATTATGAATCTGTATACAATGGTCTGGAGAGGGATGATGCTGCCCTGGGTGGGGGTGACGCCTAGAGAAGCAGGGCTGGAAGAGACTTTCGTGATCCAGGGCTTTTCTGCACGGCGGCAGGGACTGAACTCGGAGTCACAGCCTCAAGCTGTGTCAGAAGACGCTTCGGTCACAGATGGTCGCCTAGGAGGGTGCTGCCATTGCAACGGGCTGGCAATCTTTGTTTGCCCTTGGACATTTTCAAGAGCAGGCTGGCTGGGGAGGTCCCCTCCAGCCCTGCTTTCTTAGGATCCTAAATCCTTCTCTTGTGACTCGTGACAACCCCTCATGTCGGACTCCTTGGCTAGCCTTCCTTCAGATTCAAACACTTGCTTGGGGGGCGGGGCTGCAGACCCCCACAGGACTGCCAGCCCCGGCCCGAAGGGGACATGCTTTTGACAGAAATAAAAGAAAGCCCAGAGAGGGGGAGATGAAGCCGGGCAGACGGGGAAGAACCGGGGGGAGGACTCAGCTCCGCGGGGTGCGAGACAACAGGCCGGCGGGGATGGCGGGAAAGGCGCAGCCGCCCTCACGGATGATGGCGGCCCTTAGGCGGCCCCCCCGGCCCTCTCACCGTCAAACTGCGGCTCCGGCCCGTCCTCAGGGAACTCCACCACGGGCGGCGGCAGGCGGGGCAGGGCGGCTGCCAGCCGCAGCACTCGCTCCCCCGAGTCGCTGTCGCTGCCACTGCCGCTGCCGCCGCCGCCGCCTGGGAGCATGGCCAGGCCGACCCGGCTCCTTGCAGATCCTTCCGGGCCGCGCTCGCCCCCTACAGGGAGCCCAGCCGGGCCTGTCCCGGCCCAGACCCGCCTCGTCCGCTCAAGCTGCGACCCCGAGACTACGGCGCCTGTCCCGGCTCGGGGCTGAACCTTGCAACAAGCAAAGACCCGCGACGACTACACGTGGCAGCCGGCTTCGGCCGACTGCGCTTCACTGACTACACAGGGAAGAAGGAAGGAGGGTGGGGGAAGGTCGCTAGTGATTTGCGGTTTTTAGAAACCCGGAGAGAAGAGAAACTGGATGCGGGCCCATCCCCTCCGGGAGCAGCGTAATGGGGCTAAGTTTCCCTGGGGCTCGACTAGCGCGTTGCAAAGTGCTCATTAGGGCGCATTTGGCAGGACGCCCTAATTGTACTGGGGCTAAAATGGCTTGTGTCTTTTCACATCAGTGGCAGGGCTGCAGGCGGCTCCTGGGGGGGCCCAGCCAGAGCTGCTGTCTTCAAGCAGGGCCTGTTTGTGGTCTGTGCTGTTTAAAAATGGGAAGCCTTTAAAAAAAAAAAAAGTGTCATGTTCCTAGTCAAATCCATGACTCAGTCCAGAACCATAAGCGGCCCTACAAGCGCCAAACATCCTCCACCCGCACCAGGGGCTTCAGATATTTCCAAAGTCTTTTCCTGCATCTTACATGCAGGCCCAAGTGCGGAGGCTCAGGGTTTGGATGCCCCAAGGGTCACCTGCCCTCAGCCAAAGGGCCGCAGGAGCAAGCTAGCAGGGAGCCTCACGTTTCCCTAAAGTGGGCTTTAACCCAGACACCTCGGCAGTGGGTACTAAACCAGCCGGGAGAGCAGCCACCCCAGGAAACCTGCCCTCGTGGGCCCAGGTACAGGGCGTTTCCCCAGTGCCCTTGCGCAGGCCAGGCTTGGCGCTACTCTGCATCAGCTTTGCCCACACAGGTCACTTGTGGCTCGTGGCACTGACAGGCCGGCAGCCCCGTGTATCCCCGGCTGGGCACCGCAGGCAGCAAAGGCATTTTGCTTGTCACTTGAACGTCGGGGAAGGGGCCGGCCCCGGCGCTTCCCCATCACCCCTGGCACGCCAGTACCCCGTCAGTCCAGGCCACCGGCCAAAAACGTTGCCGGCCCCTGCCACGGAGCCTAGTTGAAAGAGAGCATCGCGAGGCGCTCTCCTGCCGGATGCAGACCGGCTCCCCGTGGGCTGGGGGTTATTCTGGGCAGCGCAGCAGGGACGGGCTGGGTGGGCCCCGCGGACCCGTGTCAGTGCAGGGGGGATAACGCTGACTCCTAGGAGCAGCCCCGGCCGTGGATGAATCCTGCCCAGAGCACGCACCGTCCACGCTTCCCCCCGCGCTGGATGGTCCCACCCCCGAAGCACG
>NW_017728927.1:526856-539170 GCF_001723895.1 Crocodylus porosus
TGCGGGGGACTGGAGAGCGGCAGACCGCAGAGGGAACGGCTGAAAATGTTCAGGCATCCGTGGTAGCGGCGCGAGACAGGGCAGGGAGGAGAGAACAAAGTGAAGGGTACAAAAAAACCTTCCTGCTCCTCCTGAGCTAGTGGCAGCTTGGGGCCAGAAATGAAAGTAGGAAGGGAGCGGGATGGTGGCTTTTCCTTTCTCTCTGGACACGCGTCCTGTTTAAACGTGCCCAGCTCCCTCGTTTGTCTCCAGAGCCTCAGGAGTTGCGGTGGTTCTGCTGTAGGGTGCCTAGGAAAAAAGTTCTTTTGAAGTAATGTTCAGATTAGGATGCAGGGCTGGTTTCCAGTGAAAGAGGAAGTGAGAACCTTGATTTTTGTCTTCCCTGGCTCTGTTGGCTAGTTGCGTCTTCCTTCGTTTTCTTTATTTCCTGTTTTAACAAAGAATCCTGGTGTTCGACATCAGGCTGAAACTAGAAGGCAACTTTTGGTGATCGGTGGCTGTAATGCAGAGTTCCTTGTTGTTGCTGACACACGTTAGATGTGAAGAAGGTCCAGTACAGCATTGGTCGGCATCCTTTTCCTTGCGGCATGCTTTGGTAATGCTTGCTTCTAGTATCAAAACTTTCAACTTTTTGTTACAGACATGAACAATGACTATAGTTGACAAGGGATCTGACTCTTCAAACCCCATATCTGGTCAGAATCAAACTGGCAGCTCTGTGGGACCCCCTAATGAAGAGATGGACTCAGACTCTTCCAGCTGGGGCACTGTGTCATCTCTGGACGTTCCAAACCACAGAATCTCTTTGGGACCAGTACCTGGAGCTACAGATTATTCTAGTTCGCCTGCATCCGAAAAACCCAAGCCTTCAGCTCAGAAAGATCAATGTAAGTTTGTCTTGTCTTTCTTTCTCAACTTACCTTAATATATATATATATATATATATATATATAGAAAAGCCACCATTTGTTGCTTCAGCAAGCCTCATCTTTGTAATTCTGACTTCTTGGGACAATCCCTGTTGGTATAAAATGGGACTAGTGTGAGCAAGCACTGCTTTATTGTGAACTTTGTGAAACCAGTTCCTGTGACCGTTACAGATGTAATTTTGACATGTGATTAATTAATATAGCAAAGTTCTGGAGGTGTAAATAGATTATTCTTACAGAATATTTATTAAGTCAGCTATTTATTATTCCCTTAGAATGATCTGTTTTATCAGCACTGCTGTTATAGCCTGTGTTATTTAAACAATAATAATAATAATAACAATGGAAATCCCCATCAGTCCGGCTTTTTTGTGCCAGTTGCTTGCTTGCTTTAGGACCTTCTTGCATTTTATTTGCACTTACACCAAAATAAGTATATATTCTCTTTGTATCTTAAGGTAACAGGAGGATTTTAATTAAGGCAAATTGAATTAGCTTAGAACAGGGCTTGTTAAAAGAAATTACTTCCTGGATTTCAGTAATTCTTTAATTCTTTTGACTTGTTCCCCCCTGTTGGGACATTCTAATGTTTTTAAGTTTTTAACACTGAGACAGCCTTTACTAACATGAAATATTACGCTGTATATTGTAATTAATTCCGTTCAGGCTCTTCTCCGTTCAGGCTCTTCTAGGCACTCATATAGGATAGTATTACTTTTAACATGATTTTAAAATTTAAATGATTTAATACCTTAAAAATGTAACTTGTTTGGCAGCTGTTAACGATGGCATCGCTCCACCACAGAAGGTTCTTTTTCCAGCAGAGAAGATTTGTCTGAAGTGGCAACAATCCCATAGAGTTGGAGCTGGTCTCCAGAACCTTGGCAATACCTGTTTTCTCAACTCTATCCTACAATGTTTGACTTACACACCCCCTCTTGCCAATTACATGCTTTCCTATGAACACTCCAAGACATGTGAGTACTTCTAAAAAGTACGTTTCTAAAATCTGCTGGTCAGTCCTTAAAGTGAAAGGAGAGCAGTGACTATGTAGGGCAGGAGTATATGACCTGTTCTGGCTGTGGGTCAGAATGACACCCTCATCAAAGGAAGCTGGGCATTAGGATCCTGTCACCACTGCCACTTGTCTCTGTGGTGGCCTGGGGAGAGTACCCACAGGAAAAGCCCCTCCCATCCCCTTCCCAAAGGCCCACATCTGCAGGTTTGATCCAGAGGTTTCGCGGGCCAGATCCAGTCTGGAGGCCATAGGTTACCAGCCCCCTGCTATGGAGCATGTTCTTGATTTTTCTATCCTAGAAGCCAGTTCTAAGTCTCATATAGCCAGTAGGAGCACCCTATGGAATAAACCCTTTCACCTCTTCACCACTGTTGACGTAAAAAAAACACTGTGTAGACTGTATCTATAGCCTCATGTTTTTTAATGTTTTCTATAGCTGCATGTAACTTACCAGTTTGTGATGTTTTGTTCCTTCCCTTTTCAGGTCATGAGCAAGGATTCTGCATGATGTGTATAATGCAAACTCACATTAACCAAGCCCTCTCAAACTCTGGCAGTGTCATTAAACCTATGGCTGTTATCAATGATCTTCGACGTAAGTAGTTCCAAATAATTTATATGCCAACTTTGTATTTATATACTGTGCTATTGCCTTACTTTATTTAACCATAGTTCATGGAGCTTTTTTACAATTTAGGCTTGTGGAGAAAAGCATGTGTGGGGGGAGAGGGGGTTCTTTGTTTGTTAAATTTTTTTTTTCACTATTTTCTTGTGGGATGCATATTTTTAATTTTTTTTTCCCCTAATTTGTTAGGAATAGCAAAACATTTCCGTTTTGGAAATCAGGAAGATGCACACGAATTTCTACGTTACACTGTTGATGCTATGCAGAAAGCATGTTTAAATGGGAGCACCAAGTAAGTGCAAAACAAAATAACGTGAATATATCCTATCATTCCTATTACAGTTTCCCTGTAAATAAAAGAGAGCCTGTTTTGAATTTTCAAAAAACGAGAAACTCTTAGAACGATTAATTCACTAACTTAAATCTTTTTAATTACTTGCATCATTTTTTTTCCAGATTGGACAGACCTACCCAGGCTACTACACTCATCCATCAAATATTTGGAGGCTATCTTAGATCTAGAGGTACCTTTCCTGAAATTACTTCTTAGAATGGTTTTGTGCCTTTAACTGTTTTTATTAAGTAACTTCAGCCCTATTTAAAGTAATGTACCAATAAATTTAAATTAACACAGTTGTTGTATTGCATATTTTCATTTGTTTTCATTTCAGTAAAATGTTCAAACTGCAAAGGAGTTTCTGATACCTTTGAGCCATACCTTGATATTGCATTGGAGATAAAGGTAAATTATTCTGTTACTATGATAGGAGTATTTTTAAACCTCTTCTAACTTTCCCAAAGTAAGAGTTAATGTAAAATGTGCACTCTTACAGCTGGTTCCTGCTACATAGCTCTGTGGGGGATGGAAATACACTCTGTCCTTTTTGTGGTACCTTTCATCAATGTAAACAGTTTTCATGTATGTGTACTTGCTTAAAATTGGGCAAGTATTACACTAGAACTCCATTCCAAATTCTCAGGTCCACAGCTGTGACAATGCTGTTATTTCCCTGTTTTGTCCCCAATAAAGATTTAATAAAGTGTTAGAGTGGGGTTCCTTCCTAAGACTTAAAAACAATGTACATCAAAGTATGTGAATTAAGATTTTTTTTAACGGTACAGTATACTCAAGATTTTTTCTGCTTTATTCACAATATTTGCTAGTCTGCAGTAGATACCTGCTGGTACAAACTCAGTAGATTTTACTGTAATTATGGGTGCAGAATTTCCTATGATATCTCCAGTAACTCACTGTAGTTTTATTATTCTTAGACTGCTCAGAGTGTAAGCAAAGCTCTAGAATTGTTTGTGAAGCCTGAACAGCTAGATGGTGAAAACTGTTACAAATGTAGCAGGTAAGATGCATTCACACATCATTAATAACATAGATTTTGGTTCTGTGTGTTGTATGTCTTCAAAAAAGAAAAACTGGTTTTCATTTGACTCAGAAGCGGAGTGTTAAGTAAGACATTTTGTTGTATACTGACTAGTACAAAACAAATAATCTAACCTGGGAGAGAGAGAAGACTTGGGTTAGTTTTGTTGAATGAGAAGGGCTCAGTAAGAGAGACCCTCATTGGCTCACAAGTTTAGCTTTTAGGTTGTTGTCACAGAATTTATTATATGGCCTCATCTTGCGGAACAGTTGTAACAGCTGCAGACTATCTGTCTGCAGTTCTTTGTCCCATATGGGGATAGGTCCTCCTTTCTCTCAGTTTGGCTTTTACTCTTCTGCATCCTGGCAGTAAACTGAAAAAAAATCTGTTGTGCAAGCAATTTAATAGTAAAATGTTACTGACATTTTCATAGTAAAAGAATACTGCTGTACTTTTTTTAGTTTTTCCAGGCTATTTCTAAAGACTGACTGCTTCAGTAAGAAGTCTCCTCCTACTACTTTGGGGGTTGTTAGAAAGTACCACTCTTGTTGGCATCCCCAAGTTTTGGAGAAGTGTACACACATATGTTCTGGACCCTTTTTTCTTTATCCAAGGGAGCTGCCGTCAAATGTTCTCTCTCTCTCTCTCTCGCTCAGCTAATCTGAAATGTTGTATATGAATGTCTTAAGGGCAAAAACACAGCATGCAAAGAAATATTTAATTAAATGATGTAGATAAGTTACTGAGATATGAAGAACCATGACAAATGCTTAAAAATCAAAATAAGCTTAACCAATTGCCTGTGTTTCTTTCTAAGGTGTAAAAAAACAGTTCCTGCTTCAAAAAGGTTTACAATACATCGATCTTCTAATGTGCTCACCATATCTCTGAAACGATTTGCAAATTTCAGTGGTGGAAAGATTTCAAAGGTATATACAATTGTAATGCAATTTTATCTTGACGTTTCCATTTTCTACCACCAGGTACTCAGGCAAAAGTTAATACCTTTGTAAAGCAAGTCAAGACTTTAGAGGGCAACAGTTATGTTGAAAAATACTTCAGTAACTTTATCTTGTTGTTTCTTGGGTAACAGCAGATTTCCAATTTCAAATAACCTTCAAATCAGTGATTGTGAACTAGGGTGCTGCAGTACTGAGAGAGACCTTGAAATCCACTCAAGGCTGTCGCAGGATGCCATGTAATGTTAGTGCTATTAGGTGTACGAATATGATTAACAAGATTAACCCAGAGATTTCAAACAGGAATCCATACTGGTAAAAATAATTTGGGCTTTTGTGCTACTTCTGAGATCTTCACAGCAGAAGAATTGCTCTATTATTTTTTCTTAGTCAAAATGAGCAAAAACCAAGAGCTAGCATTTTCTGAGAGGTGCCTTGGGTCTAACGAGGGGTACCTTGAATCCAGAAAGGTCGAGAATACTTGCTTTGAACAAACAATAAGCACTTGCCTATCTCTGCTGTTAGAAAATTTGTTTTCAAGAGGATGGTTCTTGAACTTTTACAGTATTATAGACTGGTCATTGGGAAAACCAGTCATTAGCAAAAGGAAACCAAAACTTCACTTTGGGGTTGGGGAGGATATACTTGTGGTCCCTCCTTTGCTTACGTTTTTTTAGAAATATTTCTACTTCCAGCATCTGAAATGTTTCCAGCTTTCTATAACTTGTAAAATATTCTAGGATTATCTATGCTTTTCTTTTCTATTTCTGTTCAGGATGTAAAATATTCTGAGTTCCTGGATCTTCGCCCATTTATGTCCCAACAAAATGGAGAACCAGTTCTTTACACCCTGTATGCAGTCTTAGTACATACTGGTTTTAGCTGCCATGCAGGACACTACTTCGCCTACATAAAGGTAAAGATCAGCATCTTTTCTTTTCTTAACAAATTTTAAAAAAGTAAAAAACCTTCCAAACATCAGCGGTTGGGACATTAATTATTTTCTCATTCCTCTCTTCACCAGAACAGCCTTTGCTCTGAGGAAGAGAGCTGTTCTTGGAGGCGGGCGGTTTGGATGATCTGTCATGGTAGGACCCCATCCATATAAGGACACACAGAACTTCGCATACCTTTTTTGCCAACTTTCTAAAGGAAGTCCTTTTATTCCTTTCTGGATGGGGATTCTCCCAGGGGAAATCTTTCCAGGGGAGTATTAGCACTACCCAGATATCTTCATTGACAAAAAAAGTGAGTCTTCCCCACTCTGTGTTCTTTTTTTTTTTTTTTTTTCTTTTTTTTCCTTTTTTTAAGGTATCTCAGGTAGTCCTAGTGTTACTGGGATTTCCTATGCAATCCCTCTTGGCTCTAGGCCATTCCTGTGCAATCTTTAGTACTACCAACACACTTCTCCCTCTCAGGTGGATCATCAATGCTTCCAGGAAGTACTGTTGCTGTCAGGAAATGCTGATTTTTTTCCCAGAAGGTTTCTCCTGCAAAAGGGCCTTCCTTTAATAAACAAGGTTTGTAGGTTGTGTAAATGTAGGCATTGGCAAATGTGCAAAAATGTTACTATGACTCCTGGGATTTTCCTTTTGCTGGAGATTTTTCTGCCCATAATTATTCAAGTCAGCAAAATTATGTGGACTCCTTCTAGATTTTTTTTGTTGTTTTAAAGAGTATTTTCAAAGCTAACTGGTTCCTCTGCATGTGTCTTTGTTTGTCTGTGTAGTTTATAGCCTCATTGGGACAGGGATGGTGGTTTCCTTTGTCTCTGACAGAGCACTATGCCAGTACTTAACAAATTATAAATACGTATTGGTAGTCCTCACCATGGAACTTCAGAAATCTTCAGTGGGCTCACTTTATTACTTTTTCTTTTTTTAACTGTTTTTTTTAACAATTGCCACTGTTGTGGCTTCCTCTCCTGGTGAGGTCTGAGGTGCCTTTTCATCCCAAAATGAAAATGCCAAAAGATTTTGGTTTTTTTTTTTGTTTCAGAAGCAACTATGATAGTATAATTAAGTTAAGAAATGGCTGTACTTTATCTCTATATTGCTGTCTACTGCCTTTTTGCATTAACTTTTGGGAGTTAGAAGTAGTGAAAGGTTTCATAGTTAATATTTGAATAACAAAGATACTGAAGAAATAATTGGATGTCCAGCATGTTGTAACACTTGGGATCTCAAAAGCTTGTCAGATTTGGAAATGCTTTCTTAGATGAGTATGCTTGCTGAAGTAGAGAACTTCCAATTGCTAGCCCTGGACCAGTTACACTGATCTATCAGCGTCCTTTATTCTGTTTCCTTTTGAACTTTGGCTCCTTTTTTCCCCTTTTCCTTGGTTCTGTTATTTTTGTCTCACTGCTGCTGGGTCTGTAGTTTTATGTGAAGTTAACAAAAGCAATTTTAAATTAAAGAATATCAGCTGTCATCTTCCTTTAATATACTGATGTAAATTAATCCCTTCTTTCAGCTTCATATGTGGTTGTATTCCTGGTAAGGCTCTCTCTAAGTATCTTCCTCCAATAGTAAATTTTTAAACTAAATATTTTTGCAGAAGTTGAGTCTGCTCAGCCAAAAATAAGCTCCTTTCATAGTTTTTAGTGTTGGTTTATCCTGCTCCTTTTCTCCTAGAAGACAAGCAGGACTAGTAGAAGTTAGCAATTCCTCCTTGTTTGAGAACAAATTAACTCAGCTCTAGAACCCGATTTCTCCCTTTATGCAGCACTGAGTAAATGTTGCTCTCCAGGGTTGGCTGTAAAATAAATACTTATGACAGTGACCCACCCTTAATACCTCTCTCCCTCAGGACCAATAAAGTTGCAGCATTTTTTGGCGAAGTGCCTATAGTATGATGTGATAAGTCACATGACTGAACATGAGTTGGTTTTCTGGAGATGAACACTGCTAGGAAGATAGAGGTTGCCATGTCTTATTGAATCAATGTCCTATTCAATCCAATATCCTATTTTTGACAGTAGCCAGTACTAGGTGCTAGCAAGATGCACACAAAGGGAATCAACTGCAGACCAGCTTGACTTTGGGGCAGTCTCTTTCCGATCTCCCTGGTGAGGGGGTGGTTTGTAATCTGAAGTAAGATCTAGACCCCTTATAATAATCTGTGAGTATTCTCATCTAGGTAAAGCATTATTCCTCTGAATCATTGTAAGCTCTTGGTGTCAATATGTTAGGACAATGAGTTCTACAGATTGTGTTGGGCTTTAAACAAAATCCTTTTATCAGTATGTGAATTCACTGTCAATTTTATTTGATCTCCCCTTGCTCTTGTGTTTGAGACAGTTCTGTGGATCCTTATAGGGGTGGTGTTTTAGCCAGCAGATCCTCTAAACAATTAACTGCCTCTAAGAACAGCTCCTTTTCTAGAATAAAATCTGCACTGGTGAAGAGAAACATTCACTAACAACTATCAGTGGTAACTAACATCTTTAGATAATTGTACGCTAATATCTTAGGAATGAGGCTATATTATGGGGTGCTTTTTGCTCTGTTGTAGTTGAACAATGACCTCTATTCTTTTGGGGGTTTTGTTTTGTCTGGGGGTTTTTTTAAGCAAATATGTTGTAAATAATCTAAAAAATGTCATTGCCTTTTATTTTCAGAGTTGTAATGCACAGTGGTACCAGATGAATGATTCCATTGTAGCCATCACTGATATCAGAACTGTCCTGAATCAGCAAGCTTACATGCTTTTTTATATCAGGTAATAATAATTACTAAAATGTATTCAAAATTCAGTTATTTTCCTGTCCCTCTCATTTTTCTTATTCTTCTGCCTGAAGTGTTGTCCCTGAAGTCCTGGTGTTTTAAGTCACTGTTCAGCCTAAACTGTTGAGCTAGTACACATTGCTTAATGTTATCTGCCACGCTCTAGCTGGCTACTCGGTGGGTGAAGCGAATCTAGTACAAATAAAACCCTTCGAATCAGCTATACATAATCAGCTGAGGGAGGGGAAGAATTGGGAGACTGAGTTGTTAATGGGGTAAGAAGGTATTTTAGGTCAGTTACCTAATTTTATTTGTCTTGGTTGGGGTCTCTATTATTTCATATGAACTACTGTATAAATTAGATGTGTTGGGCACAAAGAACAAATCTCAGTAAATATTATCACTTCTGCAGGTCCTCTGATGTGAAAAATGGAGAACTCATTTATTCCATTCCAGGACAGTCTTCTCCCCGTCCAGCTATTAGTCAGCGGGTAGTTAATAGCAAGCAAACTGTATCAGGATTTATTGGACCACAGCTTCCTCCCCACCTGATTAAGGTAATACTTTAGGTCAGAATCAACAACCTTTTCCTGAAGCAGGCTGGAGTTTGCTAACTACCCCCTACCATGGTTGCAGATCTCCACCCTGTCCCCTGAGGTCTGAGCTGCCTGCACTTACCCTGCTTCACTTAGGTGAGGATAAGCCCAGGGATGGGTGGCTCAGTGCAGCTGCCCAATCCTATGTGCCATCTTGGGCCACTGGACTGAACTTTTGCCCCTGGATCCAGCCCACGGGCCATAGGTTGCCCACCTCTGCTTTAGCTAGATTTTATATAGATGCCAAAAACATCAATCAAAACTATTATGTTTTGGGATGTCAGCTTTGTGTATTTACATGAAATCACAATAAAATGTATCCTTTTTAATTACAGACTTCTGGCCATTTAAATGGAACTGGGTCACTAAAAGAAACTCCAAGCAGTTCTGTGGTGTGTGCTAGCAATGTTACCCTAACCAGGCCAAATTCGGCGCCTCCTTCAACTTCCATTCAAAACTGGACAATTAACAGACCCACTATTCCTGATCCTTCAAAAAAACAGAAGATTACTATCAGTATTCACAACAAACTGCCTGCTCGCCAAAGCCTGGCCCAACCCAATCTTCATAACAGCTCTTTGGAGAGTCTGAGCAAGCCTGTTCCTTCATCCACCATTACTAATTCCTCTGCAGTACAGTCTACCTCAAGTGTTTCTACAATGTCAGTTGCTACTAAAGTACCTAAACAATTGGCTACTAGTGAAGCTTGTTCTAAAGCAGTACTGAATGGCAAGTCTAAGCTAAGCTCCAGCACATTGGTCCCTTATGGTGCAGAATCTTCAGAAGAATCTGATGAAGATTCAAAGGCATTAGTTAAGGAGAATGGACACAAGAAACCTGTAAATGGAATTTTGATTGGAAGTGTAGCTAGTTCATTGCAGAATTCCTGTTGTTCCTATCAAGATGCTGAAAAGGAGATACCCCAGCATGAACTGCCAAAAACTGACAGAGTCAATGGTGACAAAGTCAATGGTGCTATTTGTCTAGATAATAATTCTAAAGACAATGGTTTGAAACTTGATGATGCCACTTGCCAAACCAAGGCTCTTAAAACTACAGAGACTTTCTTTCCTAAAATGAATGGATTGCATGGAAAAGTGAGTTATGTTTGTTCGAGCTAGAATTTCTTTTTGCAGAAGATTATAAATATTATCTGTTCTAAGACTACACTTGCTCTAGATGACTTGTTAGAAAAATGAATGTTAATGTGGAGCTTTAAAACACTGAAGTGCTGTCAGTGTAGTACCAAAGTTTGTACGGGGTCATTGTATTATTTGATGTGTAGTCTTTCTGTTAAGAGATCCTAACCACTTCTGACTGTTAATGAGTCCATTTCTATGAACAGTACTCTTACCAGAATCTTGAGCAGATTTTTGTGTTGATATTGCTCATCTTTAATTCTGCTGAAGTTGCCACTGTATAGTATTCTGATGTATTTCACTCTTTAAATTGTGAGTTAATGAATTGTCGGATATGTACAGGCATTATATTTAGATCAGCCTAACCAGAATGAGGTTGATTTAATGCCCAATTGTGCAGCATTCAGGAGGTTTAATTTGGACAAAAAATGGCATGCCCAATCTAAATTAGCGCACCTGAGTGGATGCATGAACTCTAGATCAAGATTGGGTTAACCCAATCTCCTGAACACCTGTGAATGTCCACAGTGCAGCCCCAAAACTGTGCTAATTTCACCCTGCCCCCACAGACACACATCCTTCCCAGTCCCACCTACCTGCCCACATACCAAGTTTCTTTTGTCAGGCTCCCCCCTGGCAGCTCCTGAGAGTAGCAAACAGCAAACTATTGCATGTGTCACTCCTGGTCTAGGTGGGTTAAGATGAGACCTAGACCAGTTGCAGAAAACTCCTCTTTGCACCCTTGGGATGCTGCACCAACAATAATCTAAGTACAGAGTTTGTCTAGCACTTTTTAAATATTGTAAAGTATTCTGGAATTCTTTGATTAAGAGGTTATAAGTGATCTAATCGCTATTCTTTCTACATATTAACATATCTTTTTAATTGTAGATGTGTGCAACTTTGCCTTCAGTCCCTGAAGATAAAATCTTAGAATCATTCAAATTCAGCCAGGTGAAAACTTCATCAGAGGAAATAAGGTAAAATAATAGTCATTTCATACAATTTTTTTTTGAATTTATCTAATTATTGGTAGTATTTAAATGAAAAGTTTTAGGTCAGTGCAGGAATATTGTACTGAATGTAAAGATGGAAAGAACAGAACCTGGTATTGGCACTGCAAATTCATTTCAGTATTTAAACAACGTTGCTGCCTCCCAAAAAACTTCAGAAAACATTCTGCATAAAAACCATTCTCTTGCTTTTAGTATTTTCTGCAATAGCCTTGCTTTCTTACCACTCCTAAGGATGCATGTTGAACATGATACCTTTTATTAGTGTGGTATGACCTTTTTCCTACCCTGTTTCTAAAACTGGATAGTCATATCTCCAAAAAGACATGAACATACAGCAATGAGAGGGGGAAGCAAAAGCATCAGTATGAGAAGCATCATGACAATGGAATGAAATAAAAACTAATACATAGTGAGAAAAGTAGCTGTTTAAGAATAATTCCAGTTGTTCTACACTCTCTGGTTAGGAGTGAGTATAAATTCTTGAAACCTGTATTTTGGGAGGAAGGAAGAAACTCACTATATTACCATACAATATTTCTTATTTCCTTGGGGAACTGCAAAGGGGAGGATGTTTGGCTCTAGTTATAAGACAGCAGTGAAGAGATGGACAGCATATAAAAGAGCCTTCCTCTGGAGGAAGGAGATTGAATGTCTTCCAGGAACAGTCAGCTCCTTCCCAATTTATTTACTTGTAGCAGACATCTTACAGAATATTGTCTGTTTCTGCTGAAAAGTCACATGTTTCTCTCTTTGTGCAGTATAACTGGAACTGAAAAAACTGATCGCAGTATTCCCAACGATTGCTGCAACAGCCAGAATCCCTTTGCTGCATCAGCTCCTGAGACCATTTCTACCAAAGAAGGAATTGTAGAGAATACTGTGGCGAAAAAGGAGGAGGATCATTCTGACATCATTGATCAGCATAAAGCTA
>NW_017728927.1:540460-551550 GCF_001723895.1 Crocodylus porosus
AGATAGCAGGTAACCCAGAAAGAATTTGTCGCTGTGGTTCGAGAAACTGTTTTAGCAATTTTATTTCGGGGTATTTTCCTTTCTTCTCTTGCTTCAAAGTCCATTGAATTGTAGAAGTACTATTATGTACTAATTATCAGTTTTGGTTTTAAAGTTTTAAAAACTGCTGCCAGATCTTTCTTCTGGGTGCTTCCTAATTCTAGATAACAGGAGAACTTTTCTCTATGCACTTTTTTCAAACTGTTCCTTATTTTATAGACTGCAATCATATTTCTTCTTCTGCCTAACATCTCAGCCCAGCTGAAGAGACCTAAGCCTTTCCATCCTCCTTTGTCTTTGTTACCATTACTTGAACATCATTCCACTGCTTTAAGCAGAGCATCAAAGGAGTTAAGAAAAGAAGATACGGTTTCTTATTTTGAGTTTGTCCTGCCAAATTTCAATAGATTATAGCCAAGTCTAGATTATTTTTCTCTCTACAAATGGTTAGCTGCCTTCTAAATTTTCTGTTTTCTTGGTTTTGGGGGTGGGTTTCTTCAGACATTACCAGGATTCAGATGCATCTATGACCCTTTCCGATGCTGAGATTTACAAACATAAGAAAAAGAAGAAAAAGAAGAAAAAGCATGCAAAGAGATCTGAGGGCTTCTTTGAACATGCAGATCCTCATGCTCAGAAGCAGGGTAGCTCTGAGGTGAACAGGACATGGGAGAAGAAAGAGGACTCCGATCTTACAGATGACACTCCAGTTGAGGAGCATGGACGACATGGGTACGAACGTTTACATGAAGAGGATGCAAATTCTTCCTTTAAAAAGAAATGCTTAGAAGGAGGCAAGGAAAATAGTTATCCTGTATCTAGAGAGGATAGTAAAGGTAAGAGGCTAGAGAAGTTAACAGGACTTCTTTTTATTCAAATAAAGGAAAACATCCAAAACCATTTAAAGTGCTCTGTATTAGTACTTGTACAGCATGTTACAACTCCAAATGTTTGATAAGCTGAAAAAGGCAACTATAATGGCAGACACATTCAGTAAATTGCTGACCACTGACTACCTACTCAAAATAGTACTAGTTAGGAATAACTCTTTATGTGGGGCTTGTTAACATGAAGTATTTTTCTGTTTCAGCTACCATCCTGCCTTCTCATAAGGACCATGGACAGACAGCTATTAAATCTTTGGATGGCACCTTTGCATACACTGATGAAACTAGATGGAAAGTATGTTGAGTTCCTCTGACTGTTCTGATTGCATACTTATTTTGTAGTAGCACAAATAAATAAGTAGAAAAAATATCCTCTAGGCTTTCAGAGCATAATCGGTCCAATTTCCCCTTAGTTTGTAATAAGACAAATCTACTTCACTGTATGGGAGTTGCACAACAAAATCCAACTCTTGGATAGTTAGCGTAATTCATGTTGGACTGACATAAGTATATAGTTGTAATTATATCATATTATTTAAAAATGTATGTAAGTGTGTGTATATATTGTAAATCATACTCATATAATTATATTATCATGATTGTCATCAAGTGATAATTAATCTTACTAACCATTTGGAACCAGGAGTAGTATGAAGCACTATATACCATATAGACCTAAACATCAAAATGTTGATTGACCATATTTTCTGCTGCTTGTTCTAAAATTTAGCTGTCATGAATATGTCTGTAAGGAAAAATTATTTTAAAATTCATATGCTCTAATAATGATACTAGATAGTCCTGCACATTCAAACACCTTTATAAACAAACCGATAATAATACAATTATTTACTTTTAACATTGCTGGCTTTACTCACATAATAATGGAAGTGGTAAGAATTCAAGAAGTAATTTTCAAAGCGATTAAAATATTTTTCCAGTATCTTCCCTATAACCATTACAGTAGTGCTCTGTGAAATACCAGCTGAACTCTACTGGCAAGACATGAGTTTGTTTAAATAAAACCAAAAAAACTCTCTTTCTCTTGTAGGTGAGTGGAAAGCTGTCCTTGCAGGAAAAACTCGCTAGCCACAGGCAAGTTGTACTCTTAAATCTCTCTATGTTATTATATACACACATTGGGCAGCTGGGATGGGAGAGAAGCACATTTAAGTGCTTGGATGCCATCCGTATAACTTGGAAAGGGGTAGACGATGATTGTTAGTGCCCTCTACTGGCCAAGCACAGAAAATGACGGGAGTTTCTTCTGGTTTGAAAGCAAGTGCTATGCTACTTAGCAGCTGAATTAATCTTCAAGATTTGGACTTTAAACTGAATTCAGTTGTAGTGAATCTTCTAATCTTTCTGGTTGGAATGATTCAATCTCCAGTGTCAGTGTGAGGGGGGAAAAAGCTGATCACCAGCAGGATTCCTACTGTTGCTTCCAGCAGCAAGGAAAATATAATGTGCATCACCATAATACTTCTGTTACACATAAAACAGATAAGTCCAGGGAGTTTCTTCCTTATCCCAACTGTCGACTTATATAATTGAAAATGCAAGTCTGTGTTATGTTAGTGGCTGTTACAATGCTTACTCATCTTTGGTATCTTGTTCCATGGGCTTTTAGTTCCTGCAGACAGGAGCTAACTGAAGTTTCTCAAGTAGCAGCACTGTAAATATTGACTTTTTAATGGCATTGGCAAGGGCTGGTATTCAGCGTTCGAGAGTGTAGGTAGCCTGATTGCTAGATCCGGTAGGGGACAAAAGAAAATGAACGTTGGGTTTTAATAAGCGCTCTGACCAGTAGGTGGCAAACTTGGGTCAAACCAGACGAAACAAAGTCTGGCTGCATGTCACATTTGAGGTAAGGGGTTTAGAATGTCACTGCTTGAAGATGTTACAGCACGTCCAATAGTGTGTGGAGTAGCACAGTATCAAGCCTTAGTCATTAAGAACCCAAACTACTGAACCAATATCTTTTGTATCAAAAGTTCTAATCTGGCAGTAACATTATTTTCCATTTTTCTTTCAGATTCTGATGGAAGCCATCCCTACCCAACTTAAATTATATTTATAAACTATTGACTCTTCAATCCATAAGTGGTGCTTCAGACTATTGTACAGAATTTTACCATTGAAGAACTTTTTTTAATTTTT
The DNA here is from genome assembly GCF_001723895.1 of Crocodylus porosus. NCBI lineage: Eukaryota > Metazoa > Chordata > Crocodylia > Crocodylidae > Crocodylus > Crocodylus porosus. The sequence continues at coordinate 543,547 of NW_017728927.1, forward strand.
ACCTCGGGACTTTCTTTTATAAAATCTGCCCGCAATCCAAAAGGACTGAAACTTTCTTACAACTGCTGAACATTGTAAAATACCATGTAAATATCACACTGAAAATTAATGCCCTGGAATAGAACATCTCAATGCTGCTTAATTACAGACTCAGGTTGACTATGTGTTATTCATGTAATGTTACTCCAAGTTAGACATCTGGTGCAAGAGAGACCAGGAAACCACAGAACTATGAAAACTGCAACTGACAGTCTGTATATTTAATTTAAAGACTTATTTAAAAATTTCACAAGCTCTCCAATAACAAGAGTTTTGCAAGAGCTTAATCTGTTTTCTGTGATGTCTGACACTAGAAACTAATTCACTTTACACTTCAGTTATACTCAAGATTTTGGAGAAAAAAGACCCTTATGAAAACTTCTGGTTTTGGACTTTGTCAAACATACTGCTCAAAATGTACTGTTCTGACTCAAATAATTTATACTTCAGTTACTTTCAAGATTTGGAGAAAAAGACCCTTATGAAAAGTTGTGGTTTTGAACTTTGTGAAACATACTGTTCAAAATATACAGTTCTGACTGTAGGAACTAATTTCCTTTATGCTTCAGTTATATTCAAGATTTGAAGAAAAATATCCTAATGAAAAGTTCTGATTTTTGAACTTTGTGAAACATACGGCTCAGAATATACAGTTCTGAATGTATTTCACAGGCTATTTCTATATCTTACCATTGTTTTTATTATTACGTTTTTTATATAGTGTCACTTGTCTAGTCTAAGTTGTCTGGCTTTGTCCCTTTACAGTTTCTAGTTACAGACAAATTCATACTGTGATTTTATTTTTCTTATGAAATGCTATCAAACTGTGATACACTTATAATTCACTGGTCCTGCATCAGGAGATGGAGTGGGGAAACTGTATTAAATACAGTTCATCTGAATAATCTGTCTGGTTTATACAAGCTGTGTTGTTCAGAGATGTCAGCGTCTGATCTTTGTTTTTTTAAAGATAAAGCACTTGCCCCACTGTAAATATATAGCATGAAAAATTTATATAGTATATAAATACAACAAAATAAACTTTTTCCAATGTCTTGAGTTGTTCAACTCTACCCCATCAATCTAGTATAGTATCTCATGTAAACCACCTTCTTCAGCCAGCTCTTACTCAAGAAGCCCACCGGTCTTCCCAAAAAGAAGCAAGTCCGATGAGAGTCCACAGCTCTACTGTAATAAAGAGAGGATAGTTGGTTTTGTATTGCAGTCAGAAAAGGAGAAAAGTTAGATTTCTTGTTTAAAGTGCAGGCTCCAAGGGAATTCTAGTTCTCTTCTTCAGGTGCCACTGAAAAGATGGTGCACTGAGCATGTCAGCAGAAGCAGTGACTTGGAGGTAGGGACTCCTTGGCAGCTGCTCTTGATAAGAAAGGTTTAACTGTAACAGCATACTCCTGAATAAAAACAGGACCAGGTTGTTCTAGTTTAGCTTTCATTGGTTGAGGGGTAAAAGCAAGTAGGTGGACAGTTACTGGGCTGTTAAGTCATTAATTTGATTATCTGTATCCTTAGGAGTAACACACTAAACAACTAGTTCTTCATAATAAAAGGAATTATTTTTATTTAAGATACCTGGCAGGAAAAAAATCTTAAACCTTTAACAAACATCTCTCTCTTGTGCTTACCATTTCTCCAGTTAGGAGCTGGAGGTGCACAAACCAGAGCTCAGGTCAAGGAATCTTCCATCCACGCATGGCATTCCTAATAGAATTCGAGTCTGTCCTTTTATCTTCCTTTTGCATTGTCACTGCTGCCTAATTAAGAGGAAGAGATTTGTAGGCTCTGGTCACTTGTGCAACTATTTTTGTATCCTGCCTTGAGAGAAATGAACAGTCATCAGGTACTGCTTGGCCAAATACAGGGTGCTTGAGGAAAGCATCTCTTCAGGAGTTATCACTTGCATTTCGGTGTATATGTTGCACTCAGTGAGATCAAATATATTAAAGTGGGGAAGACCATTTAACTTGCTCACTGAGACCAGAGATGGAAAAAGGGGGTGGTTGTATTTAGATACTCCATGCATTAGCCATAAAAGAAAGTGATACATGTGTTTGAGCAAATGAAAGGAGTTAAACAGCTGTATTGTTTCATATTTTATTTTTGAGAGTGAAAGGTTCTCATCAAGGTTTTAAGCAACAAGTTTTACTGGTAAATGAAAACATTAATATTAAAATGGATTTACACAACTATAGCATTATCGCAACCATTAACAATGATGGATACAGAATGTTTTTCATGCGAGTCAATGCAAACCAATACATAACTGTACAGTATTTACATTTTAACTTTATATTTAAACAAATTAGAAACATTTTCCAAGAAAATATAGAAAGAAAACTAGTAAGCCACAAGTCTTAATTTGTAGCTTATGGTCTACAACAGACCTAGCTTTTCCAGCAAGCATATCTAAGTAGATATGTACTAAATTTAAAAATATTCATTGCTTTTTATATGAAGCTTTATAAATGCTGCTCAGATTATAAATTTTCAGTTTTGTACCATATACTTCAAACTGTTCAAAATGTTAAGTCACTTTTAAAGAGCTTATTTACTCAGGTTATGTGGCATTTAAGTCAGTCCAGCTGAGCTTACGTATTATACATGCTTTTCTCCCTAAATTGTATGGAGTCAGGGATTGAAATTAGTGGTGGCCTAGAACCAAAGTGTTGTGAATGCTGACAGGAGACAGAAACAGCAAAAGCAGCAGTCTGCCTGGCATTAGTCTCTGTGCCTCCTATCTCTATGTTGCTTACTGTGATATTAGAAAACCTATTTTTCAACTCACAGGAGGTCCCTCTATCACAGTTTTCAAAGCAACCAGAAGGGAGAAGTCTTGCCATCAGTATACCTTTTACTCAGTATAGTTAAACAGTAATAAATACTGCTTCAGGCCATGGCTGTCACTTAACCTAAGTCTTATCTGGATGTCAAGGTCAATAAAAGTCAGAAAGGTTTTTTCGCCCTTCTCATGCGTGTACCTGGCCCGGCCAAAGTTTTCACAAGCCATTTATTTCTTGCAAATCAATATTTTTCTTTACTGGCCTTATAGCTAGTGGAAATTTTGGCCTAATTTCAATCCCTGATAATACTGCTACAAAGAACATTTGAAATAAAATATTCCCTCATAACAATTCTATTCTAACAACTTTGGTGGTAAGTTAGATAGTTATTGAGCACCACATTTAATCTTACTGTTCCATTCAAAGAAAAAATGAATATATACTGCTGCTTAAGATACTTCCTTTAAATGCTAAGAAATAGTATATTTCCCACTATAAACATGGCATAGAGTTCCACATTGTTGCAAGTGTTAGTTTTATGAGCTATGGAATACAAATTAAATATAGCAAGTCAATTACTTTAAGGCATTTCTTTCATGCTCACAGGCAAACATCCTTGGTAGGTTAAACAAAGAAGGAGACTTTTTAAAGGATGGTGCATATTGCAGAGAGGTAAAGAGTGGTACAGAAAGTGCTTGTGGTCCATCAGAGCTTCTGTAACCTCATATTTCTCCACAAACACTTAAACTGTCAGATTTTAATGTTACGCTCAGTACCATAGGATCCCTAGATATGTCACGAGTTCAGATACAAATCCAAACAAACTTTACAATATATCCAGTGCTTATGAACAAAACTTAGTAATGTTGAGAGACTGGGAGTTAAAATAAGCTGTGGTTTGAGTCTTTGAATTTGACTGCTCTTTTGTGCGTAACTAGAATCTGTAACTGGTCTAGAAGTCCTGGCTTAAAGGATTGGAGATGACTCCACGCTGGCATTACAAGGTTATTCCTTAAAGTTACCTACCAGACCTGAGCATTCACCCCATTTTTCCTTAGAGTACATAGTACAACTGAAAAATCACAAAAGATAAATTCCATTTGATTTTCACTCCATTCCTCTCTCAGCCAATATGGAAGAAGGCAGTGGATATACAGTACATACGTTGCTGATCCCAGGATGCAGAACAAGCTGAGTTAATAGGATGGAAGCCTTGATACAGACTTTCCTTGCCTTTGATCAAAAGCAGGGAAGGGGAAAGACTCTTTAGGGAAGCTGCTCTGTGCTCTGTGCTCCTGCCCATACAGAATAACTCCCTAGACTACCATCCAGAATGCCAAGCAAGTTTTAATTCAAACCAATTTTTCTTTTCTCCAAAGGATGGGATCTCCAAAGTGCTAATGGCACAGCTACCATGGCTCAGGTTAAAACAGTTTATGGAAAGCCACATGAAGCTCTAAAAGACATTTTGCCCTCGGATAAAATTCAGCATTTTATCCAATGCTGAGCATCAAGGTTAAACAAATAAGGAATTTTTTTTAAGGGTGGTCCATATTTTAGAGAGGTAAAAAGTAGTACATCAGAGCTTTTGTAACCTCATATTTCTCTAGAAATACTTCAATCACCACTCGGAAACATGGACAAATAACTAGGGAAGAATATAAGAGCATGGCTGGGGTATGCAGAGATGAAGTCAGGAAAGCCACAGCGCAACTGGAGTTGCAGCTGCCAAGGGATGTGAAAAATAACAAGAAGGGTTTCTACAAGTATGTCTGTAAGTGAGAGGAGGATCAGGGAAAGCATGGGTCCCTTACTGAATGGGGGAGGCAACTTTGTGACAGGATGCAGAAAAGGGTGAAGTGCTCAATACCGTTTTTTGCCTCAGTCTTCACAGGCAAGGTCAGCTCCCAGACCACTGCACCTGGCAGCAGTTTGGGCAGGAGGTGAGCAGCCCTCAGCAGTGAAAGAACAGGTTACAGACTACTTAGAAAAGCTAGATATGTACAAGTCTATGGGGCTGGATGGGATACACCCAAGGGTGCTGAGGGAGTTGGCTGATGTGATTTTAGTGCCACTGACCATCTTCTTAGAAAATTCATGGAGATCAGAAGAGGCCCCAGATGACTGGAAAAGAGCAAACATAGTGCCCATATTTAAGGTAAAGAGGAGGATCCAAGGGATTACAGACCAGTCAGCCTTATCTCAGTCCCTGGAAAATTCTTGGAGTAGATCCTCAAGGAATCCATTTCTATGCACTTAGAGGAAAAGTTGATTAGGAACAGTCAGCATGGATTCACCAGGGGCAAATCATGCCTGACCAACCTGATTGCCTTCTATGATGATATGACTGACTCTGCATACAGGGAGATTGGTGGATGTGGTGTACCTTGATTTTAGCAAGGCTTTTATATGGTCTCCAACAACATTCTCCCAGGCAAGCTGAGGAAGTATGGGTTGGATGAGTGGACTGTAAGTTGGACAGAAAACTGGCTGGAGCATTCGGCTCAGCAAGTACTACTCAATGGCTCAATGTCTAGTTGGCAGCCAGTATCAAGTGGAGTGCCCCAAGGGTCAGTCCTGGGGCCAGTTTTGCTGAATGTCTTCATCAGTGACCTGGAAGATGGAACAGAGTGCACCCTCCACAAGTCTGCAGATGACAACAAGCTGTGGGGAGTAGTAGGGAGTAATGGAGGGTAGGACTAGGATTCAGAGTGACCCAGACAAATTGGAGGATTGGGCCAAAAGAAATTTTATGAGGTTCAACAAGGACAAGTGCAAACTCCTGCACTTAGGATGGAACAATCCCATGTACCACACAGGCTGGGGGCTGACTGGCTGGGCAGCAGCTCTGCAGAAAAGGACCTGGGGGTTACAGCAGACAATAGGCTGAATATGAACCAGCAGTGTGCCCTTGTTCTCAAGAAGGCTAGTGGCATACTGGGTTGCACTGGTAGGTATGTTGCCAGTAAGTCAAGGGAAGAGATTATTCCCCTCTATTCAGCACTGGTGAGACCACATCTGGAGCACTGTGTTCAGTTTTGGGCCCCCCACTACAGGAAGGATGTGGACAAATTGGAGGGTCCATCAGAGGACAATAAAAATGGTGAGGTGGCTGGGGGACGTGATTTATAGGAGACTGAGGAAACTGGGCTTATTTAGTCTAGAGAAGAAGAGAATGAGAGAGGACTTAATAACAGCCTTCAACTACCTGAAAGGGGTTTGAAAGAGGATGGAGCTAGACTATTTTCAGTGGTGGCATATAACAAAACAAGGCACAATGGTCTCAAGTTGTACCAAGAGAAGTTTAGGTTAGATATTAGGAAGAATTTTCTCACTGGGAGGGTAGTAAAACATTGGAACAGGTTACCTAACGAGGTGGTGGGGTCTCCATCCTTAGAGGTTTTCAAAACCTAGCTAGACAGCTTTGGCTGGGATGATTTAGTTGAGGGTGGTCCTGCTTTGAGCAGAGGGACTACATGACCTGAGGTCCCTTCCAACCTTAATTTTCTATGATTCTATGAAGAGATTCCCATGCAATTAAATGGGGGTAAGGGGGTGTTGGAATAAATTAAGGCAGCACATGAATTAGTGCATGAGAAGATGCAGGTTATTATGTAAGAAGGCCTCAAAAAACAGCAACTTCTTTGAAGCATTTCATTTTAAAGCACTTTCAGACATGTCTGTACACTCAACAATAGCACAACAAAGATTACCATGTTCTCAGCATCCCACCATCTTCCATTCCACACCTGTGACCAGGGAGATTAGGTGGGCTGAGATTTTGTGGGGAATCCTCTGGGTGCTCAGTGTGTGCATGGGTTGAGGTACACAGTTCCTATAGATAGTTCACAAGTAGGAAATCTAGATGCCCCTCTTACCTGAGGGGGAGATGGCAGTCTGGGCCTGGCAACAGGCCACCAAGACTGCCCCATAATTGGTTATCCATAACATAATGTTTAATTTAATTGGGTGTTAGTCCCCAGGTTAACACTGTATTTCTATAACTGTTTAGTTGGGAGTGGGCCTGACTGTGCCAGAGGAGGGAGGATCTGAGAGAGCAGGGTAAAAATAAAGGGTAGTTCCATGGAGGACAGAGAGAGTAAGATACAGGACAGTCCCCAGGGGGACAAGGAAAGTAGTTGTAGGGGAGGACAGAGCAGAGAGGAAGGAATACCTGCAGAAAGAACAGAGAAGAAGCTGAGGAAGGACAGACTCTTGAAGTGGAGCTGTTTGCTGTGTTGGCTAGGACAGTGGCACTCTGATTCCTCTCCCTTTGAAGAAGAAAACACCCCCTTTCCAGAAGCTGACCAAAGCAGGAGCACTGAGGCAGGGGTGCTATGGATCACTGGGAAAGCCAGGGACAGATTAGAGCTAGGTTCTCAAGCCAGAGGCTTGCCCCTTCAGAAGCTGTCACAGCTGCCTTCAGGGGGTCCTGAAGGAGAGGAACCAAACAAGACTTCTTTTGGAAAGTCCTGAGGCAGAGCTTCCCCTGAAATGGGCAAGATCTATGACACCATGCCTCCCATGACTCCAAATGGTCACCCATGACTCATGCTGAACTCTACTGCTCTGGTGTCATAGAGCTCCGCTCATATGCATACATACTGCTCTACATGGAGTCAAACCAGGCCTTCTCACAAGCCACACAACCTGGGGACATTGTTCAGGGCTACAGTGGGATGACTATGAGAACCATTTTGGAATAGGTCACCACAGACCAGCACCCAGTGTCCATGCCATTTGAGGCCAAAAGGAAATCCAGAAGTCACTCAGGACAAGCCATGGCAACCAAGCTGTTCTTCAGCACATGACCACTAAAATGGTGGCTCATGGGCATAATTACAATTGGTACCAGTGCTGCATCATTACGAAGGTCTTGAAGGCCCACTTCAGGAGGAACTGAGCTGCCAATCTGGTCTCCACTACTCAAAGAATGACACATACTTATTACAAAGAGCTATCATAGATCGTCACATGTGATACCACAGAATCCTGCTACCTCATAAACACCACTGGCAACACCTAACTCAGAAGAACCTGAGGCCCCCAAACAGGCATCCTTTTGCTGCATCAGTTCCTGAGACCATTTCTACCAAAGAAGGAATTGTAGAGAATACTGTGGCGAAAAAGGAGGAGGATCATTCTGACATCATTGATCAGCATAAAGCTA
>NW_017728927.1:552690-559279 GCF_001723895.1 Crocodylus porosus
AGATAGCAGGTAACCCAGAAAGAATTTGTCGCTGTGGTTCGAGAAACTGTTTTAGCAATTTTATTTCGGGGTATTTTCCTTTCTTCTCTTGCTTCTAAGTCCGTTTCATTGTAGACTTATTACATGCTAATTGTGGGTTTTGTTTACATCTGCTTTCTGATCATTCCACTGAGTGCTGCTTAGTTCTCCTAGGCCAGGCGGTGGGCTGAATCTGTCCCTCAAAGAGATTGGTTCCAGCCTGCAAAGGTCTGGTGTGGGTGGGAGTGTGGGCAAAGGACCCTAGTGCGGGTGCTTGGTGTGCAGGTCCTTGCGGTGTGTCTTTGTTTTTTCCCCTCCCTCTTTTTTTAATCCTTACAGCACTGGTGTGCTAAGGAAGCAAAGGAGGCACAAATGGAATCCGTGTCAGCTGTTATGACATGGCTGTTGTGTGGGATGTGCCACGTTCATGTTCCTCCCAGAGGGTCAGGAGCACTTCATCTGCACCAAGTGTAAGCTGGCATCTGCCTCTGAGAAAAGATTCAGACTGCAATCACCAGTATCCATGCTTCATTGCATTCAGGAGCAGGAAGATTACCTGGACAAGGATTACAAGAGGCTGGTACTGGAGGGGCCAAAGGGCAATAAGGAGAAGTGGCAGCATGTAACTACTCAAAGGAGGGGGTCACCCAGAATTGAAGAGGAGTGGACTGAAGTCAACACCCACTTTCAAGCACTCTGTGATGGCACTGCTGAGGAAGAGGAAGAAGACAGGAGATTTGCATGCCTGAGGCAGAAGTGGCAGCAACCTAAAGAGCAGGAAATGCAAGGCCCCAAAGACAGGGGCTCCAGGACCACTGCATCAAGAAGAGAAAAGCGGTGGTGGACGGTAACTCCCTTCTGCAGGGGGCAGAGGCACCAATTTGTTGTCCAGATTTGGAAGCTCTGGTGTATTGCCTGCCTGGAGCCTGTATTCAGGACATCACAGAGTCTGCAAAAGCTCATCCATACTTTGGACCACTACCTCTTCCTGCTTGTCCACATAGGTACTAACAATACTGCAAGGAATGACACTGACCAGATCAGAAGTGACTATCAGACTCTTGGCAGAAGGATTAAGGAGCCTGGAGTACAAGTTCTGTTCTCATAGATCCTTCCCATGGAAGCCAGGGGTCCAGGCAGAAACCATTGTACCTTGGAAGTGAACACATGGCTGAGATGGTGGTGTCAAGGTGAAGGCTTCAGCTTCTTTAACAATGGGTGGATGTTCTTAGGAGGGATGTTCTGCTATAAAGAGATGGGATCCATCTTACAAGAATGGGAAAGCGCATCTTTGGCCAACTGTACAGCCAACATAGTGAGGACTTGAACCTAGGTTCCACGAGGGATGGTGAACAAAACCCTCCAGTAACAGAGCACGCAGTCCAGAGGGGAAAGGACTCAAAGAATTGACTCAACTTTGGAAAAGGACCAGAGAGCTACAGGACTGCAACATGTGGCAAAAAAAGGAAGCAAGGTCAAAATGCACAATATATCTGATTCATATATACAAATACAAGAAGTATGGGGAATAAAGAACATGAGTTGGAAGTGGCAGCCTGTGAAAAGAACTATCATATGACTGGCATCACTAAGGCCTGCTCTTATGACTGGACTGTGAACACTGAGGGTTACACTCTTTTGGAAGGATAGGGTTGGGAGAAAAAGTAGTAGTGTTGTTGCCTTGTACATCAAAAACACATATACTTGTTCCCTGGTTCAGGAGGAAAAAGACAGCAAAGATGAATGCATTTGGGTGAAAGGTGAAAGATGCAGCACTAATATAATGATGGGTATTTATTATAGGCCACATAATCAGGAAGAGGAGGTGAATAAGGCACTCTTACAGCAAGTGACAAATATATTGAAAAGCTATGGGATGGTACTGATGGGACACTTCAGATTTTCAGACACCTGCTGAAAGAACAATGCAGCCAAACATAAAATGTCAAGCCAGTTCCTAATTTGTGTGGAGGACAACTGTCTCTTCCAGAAAGTAGAGGATATAACTAGGGAATCATCTGTCTCTTACTGCAGAGAGGAGGACACAGACTAATGGCCTGAAGTTGCAGCAAAGTAAATTTAAATTGGGTATCTGGAAAAACTTCTTCGCTGTGAGAAAGTGAGGCAGTGGAATAGATTGCCTAGGGAAGTTGTGGACTATCCATCATGGGAGGTGTTCAAGAAGAGGATGGACGGCAACTGGTTGGGGATCACCTAGGCATAGCTATGCCTGTTTTCTTCTATGGATATTTCCCATGCTTCTGGGTTTTGCTGGTTGCTCCCATTCTCCGCTCCCTTTTTTCTGCTATATGTATCAGGATGTTTTTAAGCCTTTCCAGATGCACTGGGTGTTGACTACAGCTAAGGCTGGGGACTTCAACTGGGGTGTCTCAGTTCTCCCTATTAGAAGCAAAGCCAGAGGTTCCTGCCTCAAGGGTCTTGCCCCTCCACTCAGGGTCAGACCTATCACCATATTTGGGGTCAAGAAGAATTTTACCCTACAGTCAGATTAGTATGGACCTCCTCTGTAGCAGGGGGCATGGCCCCCCACTACTCCGGACTTCTTTGGGGTATATTGACAACACTTTATAGAAGCAGGACATTGGCTGCTGTGGTTCCCCTGCATTACATTTAGCAGGCTGGGGTGTTAGGTCTATATTGTGTCAGGGTTGAGGGTAGTCTTATGTAGAGTTTAGATTATGGTTTTATGGGATGGGTGGGATAGCAATGATCCTGCTTCAGGCAGGGGGTTGGACAAGATGACCTCTGAGGTCCCTTCCAGCCCTATTTCTTTATGACTTTATGACCTCCTCCAGAGACACCGCAGCTTCAGGGGACATGTCAACATAGCCAAGAGGGTAACACAATCCTCCTACTGTACCCACTGCCTTTCTCATTGATAAATTCATCATTGGTCAGTTGGGAATCAGCTAGCAGGTTGGGAATCAGTGGTACTTGGTGATGGATATGAATGGTGGGAGTTGAAATAAGGGGTGTGAGAGGGTCCCTACACCCAACAGCTTCTGCATTAACCCGCTGGCTGCTGAGTGTGCCAACATCTCCCCCTGCAGAAAGTGCATCTCCCAAAGGGGTAGGGTGGCACATGAGACCAAAAAGGCTATAGGGACCACTGGGTTGCCACCCTCCATGCTGCCCAGGATGTAAAACTTAACCAGTTACATCTCTGTTGGCAGCACACTGGGCAGCAGGAGTCAAGGGGGGAGGGGAATGAATCACCCAGCCCTGTCTTTGGTAAAAGTGCCAGCTCCCATCCTAGATCAAAAGACACCATTTTTTCATACCATTTCTATTTTTCCAAGCCATTCATAATTTTACAGACTTTCATCATATTTCTCCCCCTCCCCATCAAGACATCCACATCTTTTTCTTTCTTTTTTATTGTGAAAAATCACAAAAGGGAAAGTAAATTCAGTTCAGTTTTAACTCCATTCCTTTCTCTCAGCCAGTATGGAAAAAGAAATGTGGATACACTCCACACATGCTGATCTCAGATCCAATGTAGACTAAGGTAAGTTAATAGGATGGAAGACTTGATACAGACTTACCCTGTCTTTAATCAAAATAAGAGAGAGGGAAAGATTCATTAGGCAATGTTCCTACCTCTGCAGAATGATTCCCTATGCTAACAAGAGTACATAGTGAAATCTCCAAGTTTGCAGATGATGCCAAATTATTTCACCTAGTCAAATCTTAAGATGAAGAAAGATTTCACCAAGCTAAGGCAAAAAATGGCAAATGAACTTTAATGTCAACAAGTGCAAGATAATGCATGTGGGGAAAAATAACCTGTTTTAGGTACACAATGTTGGTTTCTGAATTAGCTGTTACAACTCAGGAAAGAGTCCTTGGAGTCATTGTAGACAGTTCGCTAAAAACATCAGCTCAATGTGCAATGGTGACCAAAACAGTCAATAAATAGCTGGCAATCATTAAGAAGGGAACTGAAAAGAAAACAGGGAACATCATCATGCCATTATACAAATCCACAGCGTGCCCACATCTTAAAAGCTGCATGCAGTTCTGGTCTTCACATCTACAAAAAGATGTAGTAGAATTAGAAAAGGTATAGAGAAGAGCAACAAAATGACTGGTGTATGGAGCAACTGCCATACCAGGAGAAACTAAAAAGGTTAGAATTCTTCAGTTTGGAAAGGAAAAAGGCAGACCGTGAAGGTGAGAGAGGTCATCATGAAGGATGTAGACAAAGTGAACAGGGAATTGTTATTCACCAAGTCCCAGAATACTAGAACTGGGAGGCACCCACTGAAATTAGTAGAAGACAGGTTTAAAACTAACAATGAAACATACTTTTTACGCAATGAGTAGTTAACTTGTGGATGTCCTTGCCACAGGGTGTGGTGGAGGCAGATAACACAGCCAGGTTCAAAAAGGACCTAGAGACATTCAGGGATGACAGATTTATACATAGCTGTTGAACAGAGGTGTTTCCTCTGGCATCTCTAAACCAGTAACAGTGGATGCCAGGGAAGGTAATGAACAGGGAACAGACCATTCTACATATATCCAGTTCAGTGCTTTCCCTCTAAAGCATCCACTCTTGTCATTGTCAGAGACAGGATACTGAGCTAGATGGACCATTGGTCTGATTCAGTATGGGACTTCTTATGTTCTCTTTGAAGGATGGAATCTCCAAAGTGCTAATGGCACAGCTGCCATGACTCAGGTTGAAACAGTGCATGGAAAGCCACAAAAGCATTAGCACAGCAGCAAGGTTCAAAAGACTTTTTGCCCTTGGATACAATTCAGCATTTTATTCAATGCTGAGCACAAAGAGATTCCTGTACAATTTAAATTGGAGGGAGGAAACGTTGCAATAAATGAAGCTGAAACATGAATTAGTGATTTAGAAAATGGATGTTATGAAAGAAAATCAAGAAGAATGACATAAAAAAGACACTCAACCAGTCTTTACGATATACTTGACAAAGTACAGTTTATACTAGGTAGTATATTATAGGTATATAGGTACTATAGAGTTGATGGTATAAGTTCAAACACTGAGATGGGTGGTGGTGAATCTACTCTCCTGTTCCCCAATTTAAAATCATTAGTAACCAGATTTGAAAGATCACGTTTATAAAGCCGAGAGCACAGGGAAATGCCCTGTTTAACACAAAATTTGAATATATGAATGTCAAATAAAGAGCCATATTCTCCTTTGGATTACTTGTAAATTAGGCATGAATGTTCCTGGAGTTACATCCACAAGTAAGGAGATCAGTAACACGGCCTTTTTTTTTTTTTAATGTTTTATATAAAAATATTTTGGGGCATTTTACACACACACACAAAAATCAGATACTCTAGTAACAATGCCAGCCCTGTCGTCTTATCTGTCAATTCAGTAACTGTATATAATCAAACTATAGTATATACTAAAGTATAAGGTGATGAACAAGGAAGGCAGATTCAAGAAAGGTTATACTTCTCATTACATCTCACTGCTTATTAATATCATAAGCATTCATCAACAAGTTTAGTGTTCTAACAAAACTAAGTACGTCTGTACTCTAAACATCATGTTTTTAAAGTTATAAACTCTCACCTTTGGGAGCTGCATATTTGTGGTACACATCTACTGCATGTGCTGGGGGGGGTGGGGGGAGCGCGCTGGTCAGTTGATTATACAGCTGCCAGACTAATAACAAAGTTGTGTTAAAAAGGGTAATTCTATTAATCAGTGTGGGAGAAAATTCTAAATGAAAGCCCAACCCATTGCCCACTGATTTTCCATAAATGCAATGCCTCTGCACTGCTAAGAAGAGTTTTGAACAACCGGCATTAACAAGGGTTTTGGCATAAAGAAAGATGGATATGCTGAGTCCTTTGCACCAGTTTTGAGTACAGTATTATGATGTGTCACCTTGTCAGAGTCATTATAATCTGTTCTGTCATTGACAACAAGCCCAAAGAACAGGTGGGAAACATTTTATAGAGGTGCACAGATACATCTCTGTTCATATCGTATTGGCACTGATAAAAGAAAAACTGACATTATCACCAATCAGCTTTTTTGGCTAATGTGGCTCATAATGTCAGAGATAAATGCTCTGTCCATGTGCGCAGCTGCAGCATGCACACGACCAGGAATGCAGCCTGGCAGCACGGAAAACAGCACCCAGCCAGTAGGTCTGTGGGGTGGAAGAGGCACGAGGGGAGAAGCAGATTGGGGCCACCATGGTGAGGAAGGGAATAGGGCTGGGGCTGGGGCTAGGGCAGGGGCAAGCGCTGCCTGGTCGGGGCAGAGCGGAACCACGGGCAGTTCATCTGGGGAGCATGGAAGAGGGCGGCTCCCGTCACTGTGCACAGCCCCAGGAGAGGCATGGGGGGCACATCCCCCTAGATCTGTGCATGGGGCTTAGATAGGCTGCCCACTGTGGGTTCAGGGCCGGGGGCTGTGCCAGCCTATTCCCGGCGGGGGGCTGGGCTGGGGCTGTGCTCAGGGCAGGTGGGAGCAGGGCAGGCAGCAGCAGTGCTGGAAGGGGGTTCTAAGGGGTGACTATGGCAAATTTTGGGGTAGCTGTAGCCA
>NW_017728927.1:559452-561518 GCF_001723895.1 Crocodylus porosus
ATGCAGTGCAGGGAGCTTCCCCCACCCTTCTGCACTCCCCCCACACCTCCTAGACAAGCCACAGACAACTCCATCCTGTGCCCCATCCTGCCACAGCTGGGCAGCACCTGCCCCTTCCCCTGCCCAAGCCCCATTCCCTCCCTGACAATGGGGACCTCGATCTATGCCCCTCAATCGCCCCTTCTCTCCCCCCCAGTCCTCCCCCCCATAGACTTACTGGCTGGATGCTGCTCTCCAAGCTACCAGGCTGCATACTGGCAATTGGACAGGCATCAGGCAATATGGTTCGTTAATAAGCAGCCATTGATATCAGCCAAAAAAAATCTTTATTGGTATACCCCTAGTATTTTAGTATTAGCCTGATTTTTTTTGCCAAGGTTCTACAAAATTGCAGCAAATACCAATGCATATAAGGCTTCCATGTTCTCAGACAGCATAAACAAATTACCATCATCCTTTGGGAAGCTTGCTTCTATACTATTTGTGAAGTAATCCTCTCCTCTGGATGGTCTTACAAAGGGTATAATGCTGTATTAAATGGTATGCATGTGTATATATTGATAGATAGATATCCAAAATCGGTCTTCATCTGGTTTGTTTCATTTTCACTTTACCTTATCACATGGTTTTATATCCATTTACAGAATGACAAATGCAGGTCCATAAGTGGCCCTTGTCTGTGTTATTTTTTATTAGCAATTCTCCTCTTCCTTGTTGCTAGCATATCATAAAAGGGATCCCTGCTGATGCTTGCTCTGGGAAGAAAAGAAGCATTGGTTTAGTTTTCTAAACACGTATTTTTAAACCAAACACATTTTGTTCACTTTCACTTCTATGGAGTGTATAGCAGGCAATATGATCCTATAAGTATCAAAGGATACAACATAAACTGTCATGATCAGGGATCCAGGTTTTCTGTTTGCTGTGGAAAAATATTAATTTTCTCCTTTAATGGAGAAAAGCACGGCTTTTCTACTTTTAAGGAGAAAAACACAGGAAACAATGGGTTCCCCTTGCAGGCTGGCAGAGTTCCATCCTGCCAGGGACTGCTTGGGGCTGGGGGGAGCAGGAGGAGAAAGATCACAGGGAGCGGGTGCCATCTACATGTGTGCACATGGCAGCCAGGCAGCATGGAGAGCAGCTCCCACAGCTCCCTCCAGGTAAGTCTATTCACGGAGGACAGATTAAGGCTCCGACAGTGAGGGAGAGAGTAAGACAGGGCTGGGGTTGGGGGCATTGCCCAGCTGGACCACTTATGGGACCCAGGGCTGGGGTGGGAATGCAGGGCCTGGCTAGGGGCGCAGGATGGAGCCACAGGAGGCTTGTATGCGGGGTAGCGGGAGGACTGGCTCCCCATGCTGCATGCACTCCTGGGAGGGAGGCATGGGAGGGTATGTTGGGGGAAAGACACAGTTGTACCCACATCCTGGTGCGCTGAGGGGGCAGGGGGAGCTCCAATTTTCTATGATAAAAAAGCCAAAATCAAACACCAGAATATATAGGTATTTAGAATTTATTATAACAATTGAGACACTGGTAGGTTTCCAAAGTGCTTTAAAATGGTAAATATATTAATAAAACATTGTGGACAACTGATACCTATACATATCGTGGCATTTCATTTTAATCGTAAAAAAATGTGGATTGGGGGTTTTTAATCAGAGAAATTTGGGTGTTTTTCATTTTAATCAGAGAATCTACTATTGTTTAACAGAGAAAACCAGAATCCCTGGTCTTGATGCAACTCCTACAGCTGTAAGATTTGGTAGTGATATAAATATAGCAAAACCACTCCAATTTTAACCCTGTTTCATCCAAGGTCATAGTTTGGGCAAGTTAACTCATTTGTATCACTACAAGATCATGCAAACTTAATAGTTTCATAGTTTCATAGTTTCTAAGGTCGGAAGGGACTTGAGTAGATCATCTAGTGTGACCCCCTGCCATGGCAGGAAAGAGTACAGGGGTCAAACGACCCCAGCAAGGTGCTCATCTAGCCTCCTCTTAAAAACCCCCAGGGTAGGAGCCTACACCACTTCTCTTGGAAGTTGGTTCCAGATCCTAGC
>NW_017728927.1:561734-590384 GCF_001723895.1 Crocodylus porosus
AGCCTCTCCTCATAGGGCCTGCCCTGCTGTCCCCTGATCATGCGAGTGGCCTCCTCTGGACCCTCTCCATGCTGTCCACATCCCTCTTGAAGTGCGGCGCCCAGAACTGGACGCAGCACTCCAACTGCGGCCTGACCAGTGCTAGTTACAGCTCCTCTACCCCCTTTGAAAGCAATTGAAGGGTATGTCTGTCCATACCCAGAAAGAGTACATAGCTGTAACAGGATGGTAAAGGAACACTTATTTAAACAAAACAGAAAAGAAAAGAAAAAAAGAAAATCAGCAATGGGGTTTTCAGCTAACAGAGGAATATGAATTTAGTAAGAAGGTTTGTGCTCTTATCTTGAAAGTTCTTTCTCTCCAGAAGTCTACTTCTACCTAAAGAAGTTGTGAAATCACTATCTGTGGAAGCTTTCTAGAGCAGGTTAGACAGACACTTGGCTGGCATGTTTTAGTCAGGAATGATTCTGCTTTGAGCAGGGAGCTGAACTAGATGACCTTGAGAGAGCTCCTCCAGCCCTATGTTCCTATAATCCTGTCTTAAAAGTGTCTACCTGCTTTCAGCCTCTAAGGGAAAGGCAAGCTGTGAACATGTTGAATGTATATGCCACTAAGTCTATGGTTTAGCAGAGGTAAGAGGGTTGTACACAAAGGTTTCTCTTGCTTGCTACCAATTTGGTTCAGTATGTTTTGATATAAATGCAAGTTACCCTCCCCTCAGCCAACCACATCCATTCCATCTGCGATTTGGTCATTTCCACAGTTCCAGTTTTAATGCAAGTGTCTAGTAGTTGGGAAGGGGAAGAAATGCCAGAAATGTTCAATAATTTATATAGTTTTTTAAAAAATTTTATATTTTTCCATTGGACATCAGTAAGTCCCTAATATGGAGGTGAAAATATGATTCATGAAAGGGCTTGTACATGCTAATAAACATCATTGCTCAGCAGAAAAAGTAGTACTTTCCCAATCTTCATGTTCAGTTCATAAAACCTAGAACAGCAGCAACACAGGACATTTCTTTAGGACTGGTCACTAGTGAGGTTACTGCACCTTGGCCCAGCAATACCTTGCAGCTAGTCATTAATCTTTAAGAAAGACCCTTTGTGCCTAGCCATTGTCTAAACATTTTAAGAAAAGTTAGTTAGTACAGCAAAATGTTTCAACATGCTACTCAGAAAGGAATTTATGTACAATTTCCACTTCAGCAAATCTGAGAGCTAGTGGAGACTTTGAACTTACTTAATAGATTTGATCCATTCTTCTTTCTCTTCTGGGGTGGGAGCAGATATCCTGTACACAACATGGTTGCCTTCTACCACTCTCCCATCAGCTTCCGTTTTACAGGCTTTAATTACTTGACCTTTGTGGCTAGGGTTATAAAGCTCAAAGCAATTCTGAAGACAGAGAAATGATTTTAAATAAGAACTAAAATGTGGAATTAGAGCTTTAATCTAAGTAGATATCATATAAAGACCTTATTTACTATGTTCCTTAAAAAGAAGCAAAAAATAACATCCTTACTGGTTTCCTAGGATCTTCAACTTCTCTTATGCTAAGGTTTTCCAAAGGAATAATTCCTCTAGGTTCTTTGTCCTAAAAGGATAGAAAAAGTAGTACATTATTATTCAGTTATTTTCTAAAATTACAGATTCTCTCTCTGAGAGAACACACACATACTTACTGTTGTGTATTCAAAATAATACAGGCAATTATCAGTCAGAATAAACCATCTCCGTTTCCATGTTTTCACTCTTCCCCCTATAAATAGAAGGCACCACTAAATTAAAATTGTTTTCTTATCAAGGCTCTGGATGAGGGATAAGAGTAATTTAGTCTTGTTACTTAATATTTAATGGTTTTCAAAATAAGGTTTAAATGCTTAGTTAAAAATGGATAAGGCACAGATGAATTAAGGTTAAAGGAATTTAAGTGTTACCGTAACTGAAGGTCAGAAGTAGTTAAATTATACTGTGAATAAGTCATAAAAAGTAGGTCTGGGAGGAAATTCAGGAGGTGATCTACTCCAGTCCCTTGCTCAAGACAGGATCATCCCTGTCTAAACCATTGTAGATAATTGTTTGTATAACCTGCTCTTTAAAACATCCAAGGATGGAGATTCCAGTCTCTTCTAGGTTGCCTGTTTCAAAGCTTAGCCAACCTCATGGGAGAACATTCTTCCCAATATCCAACCTAAATTTCCACTGCTGCAATATAAGACTGCTACTCCTTAGCCCATCTCCAGCACCCACAGTGAAAAGTCTATGGCCATGCTCTTTACAACTACTCCTCTGGTATTTTACAAGTACATGTCAAAACAGTAGAGGTGCAGTGATACATTGGTCTGATATTGGATTGGTACTGATATAAAGAAAATTGTCTAAATTGGATATTGGCCCGATAGGGCCAATAATTTGGCTGATAAATGACTGGGCTGCATGTAGCTGCAGCACAGCACGGAGCAGAGCCAGCAGCGTGGGGAGCTGCCTCCAGCTGGTAAGTCAGAAGGGGAGGGAAGGGGCATGGGGGGACAAATCAACACTCCTACGGTTAGGGAGAGGGCAGAGGCAGCCGGTGCCCAGCTGGGGCAGAGGGAGATGTGGGACAGAGGTGCAGCTCATGGGGTGGTGGTAGCTCCCACCGTTGCTTGCACCCTGGGATGGCAGGGGGGCGGTGCCCCCAGATCTGCAAGGTGCAGGGTGGAGCCAGAGCTGGCGCTGTGTGGGGCTTTTCTTGCCAGGGGCTGGGCTCAGAGCAGGCTCCGGCGGCACTGGGGGGAGGCTGCAGCCACCCCAAATTTTGATGCAGCTCCACTCCTAGCCCCATGCCACCAGCCAGTGCAGCCCCGGCTGAATGCCCCGCCTCTATCCAAGCACTGGGGAAAGCCAGGGCTGCGCCAGCGGTAGCACAGGGCTGGGAGCAGAGCTGCAGCAAAATCTGGGGTGGCTGCAGCCTCCTCCCAGTGCTGCCAGAGCTCACTCCAAGCCCAGTCCTTGCGAAGAAGAGCCCCACGCAGCTCCGGCTCCAGCTCCACCCCACAGCTGCAGTCTATACTGCACCAAGCAGATCCAGGGGCATATGCCCCCCCCACTCTCCTAAGATGCAAGCAAGCAGCCTTGATCCGTGCCCCCATGCCCCTTCCCTCCCCCTCCCCTTCCACCACACCAGATTTACCACCTGATGGCAGCTGTATCAGATATCAGATTGGTATTGGCCGACAAGCCTCTTTAAATATCAGCTATCAGTATCAGCCCCCCAAACTCTCTATCAGTGCACCCCTAAAAAAGAGTATTTTTGGAACAGGTCTGTTCCTCTGTGTGTTTTCATATCTGCTTTGGTTATGGACAAGAATATGGGATATAGGGGCCATCTTCCTATCTGCAGTGCAGACAATACCACTTGGAAGAGGGCACTGGATCATCAACAGATCTCTTAATAAGGTTCCATATGTAGAACAAGAGTTTGTCCTCATTTAGATCAATGCAAGACTAGGATATAACTAATTTGACATCCCATGCTCACAAAGATGTATGAATCATTAAAAGCCCTACTTGACTTTCAGATTTTAAGATGAGGGCATGTGATTATTGACTGCAAATTATTTTACTTACAAGCAAAGCATATGTGAAGCAGCGCCAGATAAATGTAGAACTTCCCAATACCCTGTTATACTTGTTCTTCAGAACAGAACCACAGTTTTAACTTCAAATAGCACTTCTTGGTATAATATGAAGCTGAGTGAGGTTAATTTTCTTGTTCAGTTAGTTAAGCATAATAGAGCTATATTATAAATAAGGATTTTCTCATTTTTTCTTAGAGGTGCACCAATACATCGGTCCCATATCAGATGAGCACCGCTATGAGGAAAATTGAGAGTATCAGCAATCAGTTTTTTTGTCTGATATGGCTGATAATGTGGCTAATAAATGCCCCATGCATGCGCACAGCCACAGCATGCACACGGCCAGCAGCACAGCTCGGCGGCATGGAGAGCAGCAGGGTCCGGCTGGTAAGTCTGTTCTGGGGGAAGGGGTGAGAAGGGAGGGAAGGGGTGTGGGGAGAGGGCAGATCAAGTCCCCTGCAGTGAGGGAGGGAGTGGGGCTGGGGCAGAAGCTGCCAGCTGGGATGGAACAGAGTCCAGGATGGATCCATGGCTCATCCAGGTGGGGAAGGGGAGGGCAGATCCAGCCATTGTGCACACCTGGGAGGGCATGGGGTGGGGGAGCATCTGCCCCCATATCTGTGCACCCCAAAATTCACTGTAGCCCCCACCCCAGCATTACCACCTCCCAACCACAGTGCAGCCTGGCCCAGCCCTGCATCGGGAAGAGTCCAGCGCCACCCCATCCCTAGTCCGCAGTGGCAGCCCATCCTCACCCTGTGCACAGATACGGGGACACACGCCTCTCCAGGGTATGCACAGCAGTAAGAGTCACACCCCCCACTATGCACCCTGCATGAGCTGCAACTCCATCCCACACCCCACCCCACCCCAGCTGGAAAACACCTGCCTCTGCCCCAACCCAACCCCACTCCCTCCCTCACCGCAGGGGCCTTCATCTGCCCCCCCATGCCCATTCTCTCCCCCACCCCTTCCCCCACAGCACTTACCAGCTAGACCCAGCTGCTCTCCATGCTGCTGGGATGCATATCGGAATCAGACAGGTATTGGCTAATATGGCTTGTTAAAAATTGGGATTTGGTATTGGCCAAAAAAATCTCTATCAGTGCACCCCTCATTTTTCTTACAATTGTTGATGTCATACTGTATGGAACTTTTTCTCCTAAGGGCACATATTAAATTACCTCTTCCCTTTAGCTTTTGTATTATGCTAGAGGTTTTTTCCCCCGCACAATTGCATTATTTTTAAACTCAGTTTTCAGGAAAGACAAATGCAGATAATGTATTCTCATTTTAGTAATAACCAAACATAGTTCCACAAAAGTTAAAATGATTTCAGGGTTATGTCATCACCTGTGCATCATCCATTCATCAGCAATTTAATCTCATTACTTTGTATTCTCAATAGCCTTGATCTCATTACTGAATACAGTGAGCACAAAAATCTCATTAACGCATGAACCATCACCCAGGGGGCTAATCATCTTAAAGTAATCACAAAACTAAATCCAGGATACAGACTAAGTTTTATTTGTAGCTCCCCCTTACTCAAGAAAGCTGCTTTTTTGTTTACCATTAAATAGATCTTTGGCTAGAGAACAATTCTAGGAATAGCTTGGATATCCGGGAACTTTATGTAACCAGCCTGTTGGATTTTTGTGTTTTAGACTGGGTATTATTATGTGTCATATCCCGCTTTGGCTGGTTACATTAGGTAATTCAGTGCATTGTCTGCATTTACTCAACAAGTTACATTTCCATCATACGCACACCCAGTTTAAGAAAAACTCAACCTGGAAGTGGGACAGAAAGTGGGAGTGATAAAACAATGAGGCAGGAAAGTAAAGTAGTGTAAAATGCAGTAACCATGACACAGTGAATGGTATGGTGAGCTTAATATATGCATTGGGAACAGCAATCTTAAATTATTAATTATTTATTAGTGACTCCCATTGACTTGGGTAAGAGTTGGACCATGTCTCAGGAGGAGTTTGAGTAGTGGAAAAAACGACATCTGCTTTTGCCTGACTCAATTGTGGCTCCAAGAATAAGCATCAGGTAAGACAACAAAATTAAGAGAACAGCTGCAGCTCACTGTTCCTTGTCATATAACATTTTTCATAATATGTAATATAAGTTTCCATTAGTTCAGCACTGAATGTATTCTGTAGCTACATATTTGTGTGTCTAGACCAAGTACACAGGGAGATTCTATGGGACAGATGGTGATATGGCAAAATGGAGAGGAAGACATTGTGTTTCAAAATACAAACTGGTTACCGCTAACAGAGACAGTGAACAAAGGGATAATTCATAAACTGTTATACAAGGTTAGATTTGAATAAGTAAGATCAGAACCACATATTTATAAGAAGGCCTGTACAAAAGCAGGCACAGCAAGCTTAAAAAGCACTGATAGTATCTGGAATTCAGTAAGTGACTTACTTAACAACAGAACAGATCAGACCCTTTCCAAACAATCAATCCTTTGCTGGAAATGACCAATTCATCAAAACTGAAACTTCTGATGTGAATGTATCAGTTTTGATGAAAATTTTGTTGTGAAACTTTTCTCAGTCCTACGGTGGGATTTCTGATGGGAAGCAGGAAAGCAAATAGACAGCCCAGCCAGGGTAGCTGGGGCACCCTACCCAGGATGTAGGTTCAAGAGCCCAGTTAAATCAGGCAGTGCTTAGACTTGAATTTAGATCTCCCACATCTCCCCTGAACTACTGTATGTTTTTCTCTCACCCAAAAACCCATAAAACTTTTGTTCTAGTGCAAAATAGGAAAGTTATTGCTCGGTGAGAAATCATTTCCTGGTCAGCCCTACTTACCAATATGGGCCAGCTTCTATGCCATTTGATAATGAAAATCCTGGAGTGTATTTTGCACTCCTCAGTTCAGCAGGTCAATCAACAGTACCCAACATACAATGTACATTTGAAGATATCATTCTAGGCTATAAAAGCAGGGTCTGGTCAGCATGATTATACTGATCATAACATCATACTTCAGATTACAGGCTAAGGATTAACTATGGCACAAAAACATTTTTCTCTGTGGTTCTGAATATCTAAGGCTCCCAATGGTGAGAAAGGATATGATTATCCCTGCTTTAAGTCCCACTCTGGCTGTCAGTTTAAAAAAAATAAACCAGAAAAACAACAAAAAAAAACATTTAAAAGGAATTAATCTGTCAGAAGAGGATTGGAAAATACCATATGAAACCATAATTTTAAAGAACAGAGAGTTAAGAACTAGAAGCACAAAAAGTTGTGCAGTGTTTATTAGCAACTTAAAAAACTTAAAAGTTCTTAATATTACCAAAGCATCAAGATAAATTAGTTATGTATCAAAGGAAGTACCAAAAAGTTAGGCAGTTTGTACAGCAATTTTAGCATTATGTGCCACTCAATCAAGAAGTTGTAGAGGAATTAAAAGTGACAAAAATGAATATTTAAAAAAATGAACTTCACAAATAATTTTGAATAACCCATTTCAGTTCAGTGAATTAGAAAGCCTCAGAAGCTGCTTCAACAGCTAAAGCAGTGCACAGTGATTGAGCCAAGTTTAGGTTTCCACACACAAGAAAAAGTTTACCCAACAAAAAAATTACTGCATAAGTTTAAAATCATATCATTCTCAAAAAAAACCCTGATCTATTTGAAAAAGTATCACGGGCCAGTAAACACTAGTTGCATTCAGGGGAGTGGAGGACAAAAAACATCCTCTTGAGGAGAACCATGGGGGACAAATACCAGGTACAGAGTAGGCCAGGAAGTTTGGGTCCTTCCCTGAATGTGTTAAAATTCGTCTATTGATCACAGCTATGTGTTTCTTCTGGTTAGTAAAATACCAGGTTTCAAAGGACCTGTTTTCCCCCCTAATCAGAACAGTATGAGATTCAAGCCATTAACTGCAATTCATTGATTGTAAAATTTTAGCACCAGACATTGATTCAACTATTTGCCAAGAGAGGATTTTGGAAAAAAGGATAATGCCCCAGGAATGCTCTCCACAGATGTCCATTATCCAGCTTTAAACTCTTAAAATGGGAGGTGTTGTACCAACACCTTTATCTGGCTCCTTATTAATCCTCATGCAAGTCTTCAGCACAAATCAAAAGCTAATGTCTCAAGCTGGTATGAGTGATATTTGGTTAAATTCACTATGCTACAGATCCTTTGCTTGCAGCATGCACCAAAGGTGGCCAAACTTCCCAGCCCTTCTAGCCACAATCAAAATCTTGGGACAGCTGACAGCCGCAGTTTTTTTCTTTTCATCAGTTCTGATGCTTGGAGTTGGCAGGATTTATTTATTAATACAAAATCACCTCTGAACAGTGCACCACAGGCAAATCCCACAAACAAGAATGTTCTGCAGACTTTATAGACCTTTGCATTTTGGGGGCAGACAAACTTTACAAAAAGCACACCAAGACACGTCTTTCCCCAGGCAAGACAACCGAAAAGAGCAGCATTACGTGCAAGAGGGAAGAAAAGGGCAAACACCACATTTAAAAGCAAAACAAAAAGCACCAGCTTGATACCTTCAGTGGCTTTCTTCTGCTCTAATCTCCTTTTCTGGAAAATACCTCTTCCATCTTCAGGTTTAAAACAAATATGAGAATAACTGATCGCTTGAGCTTTTTTTCTATCTGCTTGAATCAACCCCTTAATATTTTGATCCTAATGAATGTTACAGTGTTTAAATCCTATTTAAATTTAGGCAGACTTCACTCATTTATTAATAATACACCGCTTCCTACAAAAAGTGAGTTAATGCTACTCCAACAATGGGAGTCAGGATCTCTTTCTCTAATATGCTGCTATTGCTATTCAAGCCTCCTGGCAACAAGACAAAAAAAAATCATCAAGCTATTATTGGTCACTGTATCCACACCTCTACAGCTCACAAACTAGCAGAAACATTTGTCTGCCCCAGAGTGCTTACTGACAAAACTCAGTCCCTCCAAGGAACAGGAGGCCTTACATATTTGTAGTCTGATTCATAGGAAGATTCCTGGGATGTTTCATTTCCCTATCCAATTAACCCTTTTGTTGTGGGTGTTTCAAGGGCAGTGCCCTTCAGTTTAATGTAGGCTTTTACCACTGGGACTCCAGTACAACCAGTTCTTGAGAAGGTACAACACACTGTACCCTGGGTGACTGGTGCTGCCTTAGTCAGGAGGGCATGTGCCCCCCCCAGCACATGCCCTCCCACATTAGTGAGTGGGGGCAGGGGGGAGGGGGCCCCCTGTGGCTGACTACACCAATTGGAAAGTGGCTGTGGCACTCCTGGAAGTGGCTGCGACGCTCCTGCTCCCCAGCCGGTGCTCACAAGGGGGGCACAGGCCCTCCCGCCTGTCTTCCCTGACCGCTGCCAGAGCGGGGAGCGTGGCCTGTCAGGGGGTGCACCCCCATGCACCCCCTATGCGTTGCTACTGCACTGTACTGAGCCCACGTGCCACTGAAGGAGCATTTGGAGATAACTGGAGGCTTTTATTGACTTTTAGGAATCTTTATTCTTTCATTCCCTTTCTTTCCTCTTTTATCACAGCTCCCATGCTTCTTTCGTTGACTATTTCTTTTGTAATCAATGCTATAGCACTCCCTCTACACAGCTTCCCTTTGCCACTAAAAGTTATTTGGATAAGAAAAGGTCATGGTGCTTGTTATGTGCTTATACTCAGTCCCATCTCCAAACAATGTATTTGGCAGGGCGGTATTTTTTAAATTAAATATTTTTAAAGTCAAACTACTTAGCTCCATCTAAAAATCCAAATCTATTTTCATTCTGAAGACAATGTATTTACTTTTCCTTTTATCTTTGATAAATGTATCTCCTTTATTAGCTGTTTATCAAAATTAGCAAGTACAGCACTTACGGTGTATAGTGCAGCACGAGCAGACTGATTAGGCTGTGATTATCTTCTGCAAGATCTAATCCTGCTGTAAAAGTCTGTTCCTTGGAATTATTGTAAATTATTGTAAATGGGTCACAACTGCTGAAGGTAAACTCACTACATACGCCAATATTCTGCAGGTGCGTTTTTACATCTATTTGAGATCTAAAATAGTCTCAAATTTTAAATTTTACAATCTCCATAGAAAATATTAAGATATAATAAATCATTTAAAATAATTAGTTGTGTAACAATCTTATTAGGAAAAAGCAGTTTTATGTTCTGTGAAATATTTCTACTTTCTGGATTTCCTTGTCCTAAAAAAATCTTTTCAGCTGAGGTGGACAATATCACATGCTGTTAAAATAATAATATACATTAACTGAAAAGTCCTCTTTCAAATTCTGTCATTTATGAATACCATGCCTGTTAAACTAGTTCATGCCCTCAAGCATGAACAGGAAGAGGCTTTGCTTTTTTTAGCTGGGAAGACAAAGAGGGTATCTGAGGATTTTACTGTGTTTATAGAATCTGCAGCTGAAGTAATGGAGACAACCTCCCTGCCCTGCGTTCTAAGGGTACACTACCAAAAGGTGTTTAACGCCTTCAACTCCTACAGACTTCATTGCTTAGTACCTAGAAGTACCAGGCTCTAAATTAGCACTCTCACTGATGGTTTTTTTTTCACTGCACTGCACGATGTGACTCCCTACTGTCTTGACGGGATCATCCAAATACTTAATATATCAGAAAATCATAGTATTATAGAAAAGCAGGGCTGGAAGGGATCTCGCAGGATGTTATCTAATCCAACCTCTTGCTCAAGGTAGGCACATCCCTATCCAAAACACCCTATACAAGTGCTTGTCTAATCTAGTCCTAAAACTACACTAACAACCCTGTCACACAACTAAAAGGCACATAGCCCAAAGACACCAAGAACATGTTATATCAGCATTGCCAGACAACTTGGGACCATTTTCATTTCTCTTCAATTGACAATTGCTAACACAGAAATCAAACAAATGGGTGAGTAGTGGCTAATGGACATCACTGAGATTCAGAGTGGTATGAGCTTCTGAAGACTCCAGTATACTTTGAGGACGTATCTGACAAAGCATCTGACAAAGTAGGTTGTTGCCTATGAAAGCTCATGCCTCTCTGAACCAATTAGTCTCTAACCAGATGTGCAGGGACATGCACTTGCAGCAGAAAAGAGTGCTTTTTTTTGCTACAAGGATGCAGCCTAAAATGCCATCCTGCCTTCTGCATGACTTCAAACTAACAGGGCTATCTCAGGGCCTGTTCAGATTAACATGGCACCATCAACCAATCAGTTCAAAAGATTTCAAAACTAATATTAATACATCGTGTGATAAGGCTATACCAGGTGTTATACCTGGAAGCATTCTGCCTACAGTGCACAAAAAATATGGAGGACACCTGCAGTAGCTACAACTGCTATACCCTCTCCCAGGGTACAATATGTATGTGCTAGCCTCAGTTTCCAGTTGGTATAGACAGGGTGGGAATGAAGCTCTGCTTCCAACACACATCACTCAATGGCTGTTTGCAGACATTAAAAAAAACAAAACAAACCAAACCACACTTTACCAGAAGAAACAGCTCGTTACCTTGACCTCGCTCCACAGCATCTGTGTAGATTGAGCACTTCAGCAGGGCTTTTTGGCACTTTTATCTAAAGCTGAGTCAATCAGCTTAGATAAGAGCACCAAAAAAGCCTCACCAAAGCACTCAATCTATACAGACATTAGGCAAGCCGAGTCCAAGTAACCTGCTGTCTCTTCTGGGCATGTGCTGGGCTCAGCGCGGGAGTGCACCAAGTTTAAATAAAGCACAGTCTTTTGGGAGTTTTTTTTACCGTCTGCAAGCAGTCAGAGCTGTGTCTAGTGCTGCTGGCTGCTCCTTAAGTCACCCTTTGCTTTCTTCTCTCAAATGTGGTTCTGTTTATATACAAAGCAAGGTTCTCTGCACATGAGCAGAGCCAGAATCTAGATCTGAAATGGCAGCGAATATTGGTCTTTAAATCAATGTTTTAAATAAAAGTTAGAACCAAGTTTTGACACCTGTTCAAAACACAACTCCCTCCCCCCACCCTTTGCTAGCTATCTCACTAAGCCCGATGGATAAGCAAGTCGCATCAACTTCAAAGAGGTCCATAAACAAGAGGCTGAGCAGTCTGTACTTCAGCACCAGCACACTACAAAGTGCCAAAGGATCTGGGACCCTAAACTCTTGGGGTGTTTTTATATGTAGCTAAAATAAACTAACAATAAAAACTCCACAGGAAAATGAATATAGAACAGCTAGTCGTTTGGCAATGTATGCTTCAAATGTAAAAAGTTTTGTTTAAAATAAGCCTTTCAACATACTGAGATGAACTTTACGGACAAGGAACAAAACATGCTACAGAATGTATGTTATTAGTGCAAGATAACTGTTCCTCTTCACTGCAAGAAAGCTCCCTTCTCACTGTGCACCTCAGTGCATGGGGAGAATGCCAGCCTTCATTTTACTGCTTTACAAAAGAACATTTTCTTCTTTTACAAAAGACATTTGGAATGAGTGAATGCCTAAACTCCTGGTTTTGTGTGTGTGCGCAGAGTCCCACTGAGAATAAAGTTAGTGACCTTAAGTGAAAAAGTACAGCACTACAATAAACTAAACGGGTTTAGAAAATAAACAGAAAGAGGAGGAAAAATGAAAAAAAGAATGAGCAACTGAACAAGGAGGCTGGAAAGCCATCAGGTACATACCTCCTAATGCAGAATAAGCAGAGACAGCCAGTCACAGAACAGAAAGGTGATAGGTCATAGGCCATAAGGAAAACAAGAAGGCACATTTAAACCACTCATTAAAAATCATAGCCAAAACCAAACCAACAGAAACTCACAAATAATATGGAAAAATAAAGACATACAAAAATACCTATTTGAAGATAAAAGCACTGTTTTTTGCACAGAAAACTAAGTTTAAACTATCACACAGTTTTCTGGAATAGTTTTATGGACTTAATTGTAATTTATCAGTCACTGGCATTTGTGAATAGTAAAAAGAGCTTCCTCTCTGCTACTGAGGTTTCAGATTCAAATATAAGAAATCAAACTCCACTCCAAAATTTGAGTGACAACCTAGCTAATTCTGGGGTATAAAACAAGAAGTAACTCCACAAAGCTGTGTAAAAGAGTTACTACTTTTTAGATTTTTTTTTTAGATAGGAATTAATATAATTTAATCCTATTACACCTACAGCAAAGCAGTTAGGGAAGCAAACATACCACTGATACACAAAGCAAGGTATTGGGAAAGTTGCTTTTGTACTAACCTAATTTCAGCAGCCAACCTTCTCTATCTGGATTGAAAAATGTGTGCGTCAGGTCATTCCCATCATCCTCTGGAATTTTAAATGGCTCGTTTTTAATACTTTCATACAAATTCTGAAATGAAGGAGAAAATAAGTGCAGTAATGCAAACATACTAGCGCCAATGCTTCCAAGAGATTCTGTTACCACTTCTCAGACTGTGGATGTTAAAAAACCCAGACTATAAACCATAGAAAATGGATCCACTCATCCTCTATGTGTTCGCTACAAGTTGACAAATATAATAATTAAAAATAGAGTTTTTTGTAAATAGGCGTCCCTCTCAATATTTAATATGTATTTCACAATACAGAAATAGCTTTCCTTATAAAGTCTGGCACTCCTATTTACAGAGTTTTCAGACTTTCAAACAATTCTTTGTTTGGCACAAGTTTTACAGATGGAATTTGTCTTTTGAAAAATAGTAGACTTTATCACTACATGGTACAGAGATAATTTTTCAATAGAACTTCACTGTTACATTCCTTTTCACTGGTTTTCCCCCTTCCTATTTTTACCCATGTTTAACTTCATATCAAATAGAAAAAAGATGCTGTTGCGGAAGAATCAGTATTTTTTAAGACGTCAAAGAAGTTACTTGTAAGTGACATCAAGTTCTTCTCCCTCTCAAGTCTCAAGTGAGAGAGTAAACTACAAACCTATGACTCTGGGCAGCACCCCACAAAATAATCTTGATACTGTCCTGGACAAACCAATCAGAGAATGTTGCACTTGCTTTTCAGCTGCAAGTCAAAATGGTAAATCAACACTTAGTCACCTTAATGCAACTTACCCGTAGCAATTCTTCTGGAAGGTCTCCTCCTTCATTAATGCCACGATTCATAGATATAAACCTTTCCACTGTTGGTTTATCTCTTACATTATGGTTGTGCAGACTGGTATTTAACATAATGATAGCAAATGATAGCACATAGCATGTATCTGAAATAAGACAATGACAGGAATAGTTGCTCTGTGAATTGTGCTACACTGGTAATTTCCCAGTGTATATCATTTTGAATAGCAAAGGAAGAGATGTATGTGGCCAAACCCCCAAAAATCTACACAGAAGAAATCTCAGGTTTTGATGTAAGAAGTATGTAAACCCTAAAAAGGAAAAAAATACCTAAAGACCTAGATGACAAGCCAACAGAGGTAAAACTTTTGAATATCTCTCAGATCAGCATTTTAAAAAATGCAATATTTCATAATGAAAAATATTTAGTACCTTCTTCCTGGAAGGTCTTTGGAGAGGAGCTCATCTACAGTAGGCTTTGTCAGATTTTAGATTCCACAGATTCTACAGAAGACTTTTTCAATGAAAAACTCTCTGGAAGTCAAAGCAGCTAAAAAGCTCCCTCTGAAAACCCCAGGTAAAGAAATAAAAGCCTCTCTAAAACAGGTTGTGAACATTTTTTTAAAGTACTGGCTAGTGACACAGGCTCATCATTTCTTGACACTTTCAAGAAACCACCTGGATTAAAATGTTTACAGGTGGCAAGCTGTGGCAGGGCACTGTGTGCCTGCCACTTCAAGGGCCTGGAGCTGGCAGCTGCCTGGTGCCTGATGAGGGCAGCCATTTTGAATCTGGGGCTGCCCATATAAACAGGGCAGTTCTGCTGCTGGAGGCCAGGCAGCAATGTTGCCTAGCTGGAGGGCTGCTAGTACCATCTGGAGGTAAGGGAGGAGCTGTAGGGGATGGTAAGGAGGCTCCTGGTCCTGGGTATGACCTAAAACTGCACCCTGCTGGGAATGGGTGGCCTGGTGGGGCTCTCAGTGGCGCGGGAGCCCCCAGGAAATGCCAGGCCAGTTACCACCCTGCTGAAAGGTGGGTTGGGGTGCCTTAACCCCTAGCCCCCACAACTGGGTGTGTTACCCCTTGTTTGGAGGGTCTGAAAGGTGGATGCCAGGAAGAAGAGTGTGAGTCTGTGGACTCATGAGCCTGTCTGACATTTCCCCCAACTGGTCAATGCTGGGGCCAGGACCAGAAGGGTCAAAGGGCTGGGGGCCCACCGCAAGGACTGCCCAAGAGCTGAGGGCCTGGGGTTCCGACTGGCCTGCAGGTGGGCCAGGCCTAATAGCCAAAGGTCCCGGGGGGGGACCACACCTATGAGGGGGAAGCAGCTCAGGGAGCTATGTTTGCCAAGGATGAAGGCAAAATAGGCCGCCTGAAGAGAGGAATACAGGCAGGGTTCAAAACAGAAGGATTCTGGGGCCCAGTGTGGAGGACCGGTGATTATAATAACATAGAGATGCCATCATTGAGGCTTGGCCTGCGGTGTAGGGGAGGAACGGAGCTGCAGATAGTGCCCCCTGGCATTGGGACAGGAAATGAGCAGCCTCCTACTTAATTAACATCTATTACATAATAAACAACAAGGCATGGCAGGCGAGAATGCAGGTGGTTAGCCCAGGAACAGGTGGGCAGACCACAGTGAGACTGGCCCCGAGCAGACTCCCTGTTACACAAGCCAAAAAAGATAAACTTGGTGCGTGTACACTAAGAGGAAGATTTCTGTTGTAAAATTGGTACTAAAAATGAAAGTAAAGAATTAACCCTATGTTTTTCCTCCAATCTCCAAACATTCTTATTTCTCATTTCACATGCTGTGTTGCAATGGGTTTCCTAGTTGACATTCTTCTCTCTGAATAAAACATAGTTTAACATGTGATCTAACAAATAATACAATAAAAACAACTCTAATAGATTTAGTAGTGTTGAGATGGTGTTGTTGCCCTGGTATAGGAAATATGCCAAAGGCAAGAATTCCTTTTGGATGATAACTTTTGCTGGACCATCTGCCTATTTAATATAGATATACACAAGCTTTTAGATACCACAGAACCCTTCCTCAGGCCTGTGTTCTGGTGTCTCTGTCCTTTATCTCTTTTTAGTGATCATTCATTGTAATGCATAGTTTTTGTTTGGTTTCTCCCTCATAGTTGCCATGACAGCATCCAGTATACCAAATACCCTTATGGCAAGTATGACGGTAAAACCAGACAGATACTATGCCCTATAGCAAATGATAACCAAAAAAGATAAAGGACAGAGACATTAGGGCTAAGTAGAGACTGTCAGAAAGCCCAAGGCTGAATTGATTCAATCTTCACAAGGTAGTCTAAACTGTATAGATTGAACTGATGATAAGCAAGGGAGAAAACATTCACTTTTGATTCTGGAAATGCAGCCACATGCCTGCAGTGGCCCAGGCCAGAAGGGGGGGGCACTAGAGCACACCTCCCTACTGAGCTGGTACAGACATCTTACACCACCCTGAGCAGACAGGAAGGCCAGCCAGCCCACCCTGCAAGGGGGGTTTGTGGGGGAGGTGCAAAGCATCCTGGGATGTTGGGGGACTGTGCATTAACTTGAATTTGGAGGGGATCTGGGACAGAAGTTCAATAAACCGTTTTAACCTAAATCAGCGAAGGCTCATACTACATCCATCCAGGTTTATCTTAAACCGGTTTCAGCCATTTTGAAAGTGGTTTACGTGCACTGAACTTCTATTGTATTAAAGATTTGAAACAGCTTCCGATTACTTATACTGGTTTATGTGTCATTTCTGTCCCTGGACTAGAACACAGAGGCCTGAGGAAGGGCATTACAATACCTGAAAGTTTGCATATATCTAGCTCAACCATGCAGTTGGTTCAATACAGATATCATCCAAAATAATTCTTCTTCTCTAATAAAAGTTTGTGACTAACCTGTAGACTGAAAGACTCCAGGATTACAAAGGCAATAGCGTGAAGCAAAAGCCTCCATCATACGATCAATTTTTTGAGCCTCTCCTGGAAGTCTGAAACTCCACAGGAATTGCCTATAAAAGGAAAATAAATGTATAAATATTAGAATGGATTTTAAAACATATATTAGTAATAATGAGACTCTAATTTGTAAATAAAATTAGAACTTGTATTAAACCAATCTCTCAAGACAACTTATAAACAATTACAAAATATTATATGCAAATGGTTGGCCAGCAACTCAGTAAACAGTACTGCATGCAAAATAATATGATGCAGGCAAAATAATATGGTGGTTCACATTCTGCAATTCTTTCCATTTCCATCTTGGCAGAGGATGGAGGTAAGAGATGAAGATCACTAAGTTACAAATCGTGGGAAAACTATCTAAACTACACTGAATGCTTCCTTGTTGCTCAAAAAATCATTCTTCACAGGATTTGGTTAAAAATAATTCTAGGTCATATTAAATAGTGGGTTGATAAACACCTGTATCTTCATTAGAACCAGATATGAGTCAGGGCGTTGGAATAAGGCCAACCTACCTACCTAAGGAGTGACAAGGCTCAATTTACTATAACACTACACCCAGATCTTAAAGAAAACGTGAGAAAAAACCTGCAAATAGATTTTAAATATAAATAAAAGAGGGATACCCTCTGGTATACTGCAGAACCAAATATGCTACAAGATTGCTACACAAAAACTATTAAAATTGATCTATAATTAGAGAATTATAGATTACAAATGCAGAAAAGGGTTGTTTTCAAGGACTGGGCAACACCAAATATTTTTTCATGTTTTCCTTGGCATGGACAGCTAGAAAATATTATTCATGTTCTTAAGTGCAATCATCAAAGCTCTTAACAGTGAGGCAAAGTCTGGGCAGACAATATAGCCTCTTGCTTCTGGCTCCATTCTTCGAAGCTGGGCCAGCTGAACAAACAAGCAACTGTATTTCATAAACAGGAAGAAAATATGGAATTGTTCACAATCAACAACCAGAAAATATAAGATGAAAAAGTAGTGATCAGGTACAAAAAGCCCACTTCTTTATTATAGCTTTTGTTTGTTTGCTCATTTTACAATATTCCTGAAGGATTTCAGGGACAATGAACTGTGGATAATTCATAACAAAGTGGAGACTAAGAGTATTTATGCAGGAAGGCAATGACTATGGGTATTTGTAATGAAAAAAAAGAACCTTTCACCTCCAGTCTAGCGACTTTAATCCATTCCTACAACAGTGACTGAAGTTTTTAATCAGATTACTGTTTGGTAGGTTATATAAAATTAATGAATGGTCTTGAAATAATTCTTTGTAAACAGGTGTTCCAATACAGAGGGGCCCCTTTATGATAGTCTCAGAAAATAAAGAGTTGAATGGGCATGAAAAAATAACCAACCCCATAGTAGTAATGAGCAGAGAACAGGATTTCAAGTCCAAAAGGACCAGAAGGACTACCATACTACACTCCTTAACTGGATGAAATAGAAGATTTCTCCTCAGAAACTGAATCAATCCAACACTTGTTGCATGTGATAATACAGGTGGTCAGGCATGATCTATTGAAACATACTGCCATGTCAAAACTGAAACATTTTTTAAGTTAAATTGTTTTTTCAGGAATTTAATTTAAGAACAGTTTACTGTAAACCCATCCCATTTGAACTTTTTTAATATTATGTATACACAAAGTTGAAATCAAAGAACAATCTGGCTATTTTTTGGAATTTTCCTTCATGAAGAATTTCACAGCGTTCAGTGCTTGTTTCAATTTAGAACCACATTTTGAAGTCTTTTGTGAATTGGAACATGTATTACACATGACTCTAGCTATCCATTTACTTAAAAGCATAATTAGGGGTATAAAAAACAACAAAGAGTACAAACCTGCCAAGCATGTTAACATAATATAGAAAGATAATGATTTTAAATAAGTATTTTTTCTGATGCTTTTAAACTTTTGAATTAGTACAGTACAGCAATACTGAACATTGTTAGTCAACAGGATCGTGAGTTCCTGTTCTCATCACCTTCCTCTCTGCCACCTTCCTTTGAGTGTAATTTGCAATTGTTGCAACTGCAGTTAATTTGCCACCTTTGTAAATAGACTCTTCCTTCATTTGTACAGCAGCCAGGACTGGTCTGCCCAATCCTGGCTGCATGTTAGAAGCTATCACAATAGGACCAAATAATGCATGGAATTAGTTTTGCTGTTAAGAGGTAGAAGGCTTTAAGAATATAATGTATCCCAGGCAAGCCAAAGGATCCAGAGGCAACCTCCACATCCTGAGGCAGCTCAAGTTATCACCAAATTTCAGTCAGCACAAAGCTACTGTGACATTATACCAAGTGGCACTGCAATGTGTAAAGGCCACACTAACAATTCAACATTTCAGAAATAGCAGCTGTTGTAGAAAGGGAGTCTATTGTGACTGCAAGTTTGGTAGCACTGTCTGAAACAGCCTTATTCATTAGAATTATCTAGATTTACACAAGAGTAACAAAATAATTAAAGCTTTATATATTTTATCCCCCTGCTGCCACCTGCATAAAAGCTGAAAGTCTACTATTTATTTAAGGAGATAATATATAAAGAACTGAGGATGGGCTCTAGCTGTCTCTGAGTTGGATGAAATCATTCATTTAATGTAGTAAACTGAAAGGCAGCATACATGTAAACAAGCAAGGAAGGGAAACATTATTATTTGTGTGGTAGCTTAATATGTTTTATTATATAATCTAAATTAAAGATCACATGATTGACTAAATCATCAACACCAGACTCTAAATTACTTTTACCAAATTAAACATTTACCCAAGGCAAAAAAACAAAAAAAAAAGAACGCACTTACCTTAAGGCTTGTACAAGATTGAGATCAGCGAACTCATGGAGTTCAACAAAAGCCTGAAGAACTTTAATATTAAATTCATCTCTATAAGAGAGACACACAAAGTGATAACAGAGAATTATAATCCCAAATTGCAAAATGTTAACACTGCTTCAATTAACAAGTTTCACACTTTTCCAAAAACAGAAAGAAAATAAGAAACTGAGCAGACAAATATTCTAATATAATAAAGGACTCAGTCTGCCTGTCTGTGCATCTGTCTGTCTGTAACACTTTTGGGCAACTGTGCATGTGCCACTGAAAGGGTCAGTGGCAATTGGCTGCGCAGGCTCCGCTTCCTCAAGCAGGGGGGTGGGAGCCCCACTGCTCTGGGGATGGAGGCAGAGGTCAGCATGGGGGAGGGAGCTGCCGCACTGGAGGCTGGAGGAGGAGGCGGCAGTGGTGGCAGGACTGTTTACATGGCCAGCCCCAAAGGGTAAGCAGGGTTGGGGGCCATGTAAACACTCCCTGAAACACACCGTCATTCCTGACGGGCAATTGGCTAGTACCATCAGTAAAATATTCCTCATCAATATCATGAATAAAATATTCAAAATGTGCATTTATTTGGGGGATATCTTAAGATTTTGTGCAAATTTCACCTCCTACATTTGCCAAAGTGAAAGTTAATCTGGCAGGACTAGAAAGTGCTGCAGCTGCCTTCTTTCATAATGGGCCTGCACCAATTTTAAAGTTGTTTATCTATGTCACCTGGAAACATTAACTTCCTTTGAAGAATAATTATTATTGTTACACCTCTCTTAAAATAGGAAATACTTTGATGAATGACTGTAAATACTGTTGAGTGCACAAGTGCATGTATATGTTCAGCAATACACCTATGCTATATGCTCTTTTGTAACTTCTGACAATGGTATTTCCTCAGCAAAACCTCACCAGGGAATAACTATATTCTTCCCTTTGCTTTCTCCCACAAAAAAGAAACAAAGTATGCTAAATCAACATACTGGCTTTTATACACATATCAGCTATCAATAGGGAACTACCCAAGTCAGAAGCAGCCCAGTGATTTTGTGGGCAGATCATGGGACGGAGACTACCAAGGGTCCCTGGTAGCCCCACACCTCACCACTGACCAGTTGTGAGAGTTGTCCATCATGCAGCCCTGCCCCTCACTGCTGATTGGTGTAGAGGGTTGAGACCACACGACATGCAGCCCTCACAGCCAATCAGTGGTGAGGGGCAGGGGTGGCAGCCATCTTGGGCTCCCCTGTTTGCCAGCAGCCCCTCCCCCTCTCCCTTCCCCCTCACCCCTGATGAGCTGTGCTATTGGACTGCAGAGCCACACGGATTGCTGGCTCCCTCTGGGGAGCTAAGATTTTATTTTCAATAAGTTTTCTTTCTTTTATTTTCTTTTTGTGGATTTTGTATTCATTGCCTTCTTTTGTGGGCAATGTTGGATTTTGTGATTTTGGTAGGTCCATAACTATTAGGGAACCCTGTAACCAAAGTACAGACCATAAAAGAAACAGGTTGAAAAAAGAAGAAAGTGACTTAAATTGCATTGCATTCTTATTCCAGTCTTAGGAATCATTACACTGAATGTTCAAACTTAAAAAAAACAACTATATAGGCTTTAAAATTTCTGTTTTTCTCTATTGCTAATCTGAGCGTAACTGTTCTTAGGCAGCAAACCTTTAGAAACTGCTGTGAATGGACCAGTGCAGAACAAGATACTATCTAAAGACTGGATTGTGTTAATAAGATTTAAACAGGGACTATGGATTATTATCCCATTACCTACATTAGCTTTTGTGACTGTTCCTGTAGGTTTATTGCTTGGTCCCTCTCCCAGCACTGTCCCCACCCCCTGCATTCCCCACTTTCTCTCTCTCCCCTCCCTGAATTTTCTATTCCAATTTCTCTCCTTATACACTGGTTTGTGCATGTTCTTCACAGCATCTGTTGAAGCAAGCACCACCCTACAAAAGCTTGTAATACCTACCTTGGTTCATCTGTAAGGTATAGATCAGCCCTGCCTTCTACTTGACTTTAGACTACATCTCTATATCCATATTTTACTCTCACAACCACCAGAGACAGCTATACTAGAATCATGACGGTTTATGATTCTCAGGGTGTGCTGTGGACACATCACTGAAGTAAAATGTTGTAGATCAACCTCCACACATCAACAAGTTGGTGTTATGGAGTTGTCTGCTATGTCACTGACTGACTGAACAAACCAAACCTCACATTCATTTACATACTTTAAAAGCAAACTATTCATTATTTAGGAAGTTATTTTAAACACCATATGAGCCCTGCCAAAGGGAGAAAAAGTGACTCATATCAAGTTGAACAACACACAAAATACCAGGGCAGCTGTATTTCAGTGCCCCTATATAAAGTAAACTAATGTAATAGCTTAATTAAAAAGGCACTCAGTAGGGCTACTTTGGTATTAACGATTAAGCACTGGTCTTATTTATAAAGGTATAAACATGGAGCAATTTATAATATATTTCCGTATATTCTAAAGCTAGGCTTTTCTGCTTGTTTAGTACTTCTGTAGTTTTGGACAAGTTTTAGAACTGTAATACTTTAGCTGTACTAAGGTTGGAAGCAAGCAAAACATTATCCACATAAAAGGAACCTTTAATCGACAAAATGTACTCCCCCTTCTGTTCACAGCATGTTTGGTTGCATATATATCCGTTCTTTTATTTTCATTGTTACCATCAGTGTGATTTATCCAGATAAAAACTGTTGTAACATTATAATACAGGTCAGTCTTTTTATTTGCATTTTACCAAATTATGCTCCAAATAAATAGGATACTTTGACTTGTGTACTTGTATCCTAGCTATATTATTAGAATGCATACAAAATCTCATTACTGAAAGGAACATTAAGAAATTGTTTTCAGAATCTTTGGATACTAGATATAGTACCTTACTAAAGATGGCTACATCTCTTCCACAGACTTGACCTGATACTGACATTTGTATAGTATTAATCATGAAATGCTTCCACTTACAGTGCAGCCACAGCAGCAGAAAAACCAACTTAAAATATTAAACCAACTTGAAATTTCATGGTGGATTTTTTTCTTTCAGGGTCCCATACTGCTAAAAACCTTCTTATTTTTATATAAGCCAGCATAACGATTCACATGAATAAGTGTTTACAGGATCATAGGAAACTAACAATTCAAAAGATTACTTCCAGGCCGGTTCAACCTGGCTTCTTCATCCAAACCTGACAGCTCTGAAACCTCCATCCATATTCTAAAAATCAAGCTGTAATATTTATTTCTTAGTCCTCCTTCACCAATAAAGAGATTCTGTTACTGGCAACACTTCTAGTTATGAGGCAAAAGAAAGATTAACATCCACTTAGTTTTCCTGTAGCTATACTGAAATAGCAGCACTCATACAACCACAGTGCACAACAGTAATGAAAACAGGTAAGACATGCACTGAGAAGGCAAATTTGTAAATAAACATGCTTTTAACATTTTCTTTTTTACTTCAATTGTACTTTAAGCTAGCTATTTTGTGGCTAAGTTCCAGCTATGCAACAATATCTTTGTATTTTCAGTTCTCCCAACATTTTGCTTGTCGCTTTATGGACTTCAGTATTCATTCCTGGTCATCATTTAACCTTTATTGTGGAGGGTGGGCAGAGTTTTATCTACCACAGCCTGGGCTCACCCAAAGGCATACCCAGCATGGGGCTGTAGGTTCTAGCCTCTTGGAGCAGTACAGGACTCCCCTCATCAGCCTCACTCCCCAACAGCTATGGAGTTAATGTTCTCACAGGCGCTGCAAAACTGTATGTAGGATGAGACTGTAAAAGCCTTAATCCAGCAGCAGCTGTGACAAGAGTTAAACCAGTACCTGTTGGCTGGGCACCTCCCCAGCAGCAGCAGCAGCATCTCCCACGGAGGAGGGAAAGTGAAGCTGACAAGAGGATTTGTGCCCCAGCCCTGTGCAGGGGCCCATCTCCAGCCTCTTGCCACCATTCTAGCCCCGCTCCCCCACGCCTCATTCTGGCACCCCCACCCCACTTAGCGCTTGGGGCTCACACCCCCCTCATCCAGCCCTAGTGTTGCTACTGATACAAGTTATAGCTTAGCTCTGTTACAACTGATGCTTGAAATTTAACCTATATCTTTTAATTACTTTAAAACGGACAAGCTGAGATGTAGAAATATCAAAACAAGATTTTCAGAATGTGGATAGGAACTGCAAATGCTTACTCATGCAAAAAGTCAATGCTGACCTCAGTGGAAGTCAATAATAAATGTGTTAATAAGGACTATTTCCAGGATTTGGCCCTGAGAAAATGATCAGAATAATAAACTTCTCTTAAAAATAAACATGGCCTTCTTTACATAAACTCCACCGCAGTTATGCAGTTATAGACAATGAAGATACAGTGAACACATAGCTATTCATAAAAAGTCTGTGTTTTTATTACTGCTGGTTGAAATATCCAAAATAAAGTCTAATGATTCTCAGAGATCAAATTCTCCTGCATTTACAAAAGCTTTGTAAATGTTAATATAATGCGCACCATGTTGCCGTAGGGAAGAATCTTTCATTAACTCCAAAGGGAAACACAGCCACAAGCAAAATCCCTAATCCTGCAAACAGATTACAGATGAACTCAAAGGGGATATGCCAAAGTCTGTCAGTTTATGGGAGTGGTGCCAAAGTGAGGACTGGCATCTGAGCCAGGAAAAAGCCACAGCTTTTGTCTATGGCTAGGGACACGCATTCAAAAAGCCAAAGCTTGAACTGATGCAATCTTTGCAGGTTAGTCTAACCTGTGTAGACTGAACTGATTTGCACTCAGCAGCAGCACAGCACAGCCCCATGTGCCAGGCACCAGGCGTGGGGCACTACCCCTGAGGCTTCTCCACCACCATCACTGTCAGGGGGCCTGCCCTAGCCATACTAGTAGGTGCTGCCCACACCACCAAACTTTGGTCAGCCACTGGGCAGGCAAACGGCGGCAGGGAAGCCACTGGGGTAGTGCCCTATGCTTGGCACACGGGGCTATGCACCTATGGCTTCCCTGATGCCACTGCCTGGGCTGTGGCCAGATGCCAGCCGGCATGGCTCCCTTAAGGCGAAGGAGACAGGGAGAGGGTTTATTCCTCCCTCTGTCCCCTCTCCCACTGGGGAACCGCAGTCAGAGTCTGCCAGTCCTGGCCACCACCTTCACTGCTCACTCCAGCCCAGCAGACCCCGGCTGGGGTTCTCGGGGAAGGGGGAGGAATAAACCCATCCAGCATGGCTCCCTGAGGCGAAGGGGGAAAGGAGGGGAAATAAACCTCAGCATCTGGCCACACCCCCCACCCCTGACACTGCCACTGAGCAACAAGGGAAGACAGGAACCCCTGTCATGGTGTCCTGGGGAGCACAGGCCTGTTCCCAGTGGGCAGGCTGCACTGCAGGCAGGAGCCAAGTGGGCAAAGCTGCCACCGTCTGCAGGGGGCAAGCGGCAGCAGTGCTAGGAGGGCCATAGGGGTCTAAAACCACTCCAAAATTCAGCTTAGCTCCCATAGCCACCCCTCTGAGCCCTGCTGCCACCTCTACTGAAGCACAGTCCCACTCCAGCCCACAGCACAGACCTGCTGGGAAGAGGCTTGCGCTCCCTGGGACACCATCCCCACCTCACCGATCCAGCAGCAGGGGTGGAAGCATGGCTCTCTGACAGGAAGGGAGCAGGGAGGGGGTTTATTCCCCCCTCCATCCCCTCTCACCCCAGGGGAACACAGCCAGGGTCTGCCATCCCCAGCCACAGCATCTGCCACTCACGCTCAGCCAGACAGACCCCAGCTGGGATCCCCCATGGAGAGAGGGGACGGAAGGTAGAATAAACCCCTCCCTGCCACCTTCCCCTCAGGGGGCCATGCTGGCTGGTGTCTGGCCATGTCCCCCACCCCTGCTGCTGGACTGGCAACGGGGTGGAGGTGTCCTGGGAGCACAAGCCTCTTTCCATCAGAGGGGGGCTGTGCTATCCACTGGAGTGGAGCAGGCAGAGCTGCCACAGCCTGTGCAAGTCAAGTGGCGGTGGTGGTGGGGCTTGAAGGGGTGGCTAAGGGCTAAGCCAAATTTTGGGGTGACCATACCCCTGCCCCCAGACTCACTAGCAGCGCTGCTGTTGCTCACCCTGCGCAGTCTGTGGCAGTGCAGCCCCACCACCAGTTAGAGGCTTGCGCTCCCCAAGATACCATCACAGGGGGCTGCTGGCCCATCAGGGTCCCTCGCTACTCCAGTGGCAGGGGCAGGGGGTTTGTTCCCCCCTCCTTCCACTGTTTGGCAAAGGAGGCATGAAGGGGGCTTATTCCTCTGCTCGCCCCATGCAGGGAGTGAGCAGCAGAGGTGGCAGCTGGAGCTGGCAGACCCTGGCTACATTCCCCCTGGGGAAGAGAGGACAGATGAGGAAATACATCCCCTCCCAGCCCCCTTTGCCTCAGGCAACCATGCTGGCTGGCCTCTGGCCATGCCTCTACCCCTGCTGCTGCAGCAGCAATGGGGAAGCGACTTCGAAATGTGCTGCTGTACCCCAGCTAGACAGACTCCAGCTCAGGTCCATGCCAGTGGGTCACAGACAGGTAATTAAACCCCCTCCCTGCCCAATTCGCTTTAAGCTACTGCCAAGGTTGGCTGCTGCTCCAGTGGCAATGCGAGGAAAATGCCTGACAGGGGCTGCTTTGCCCTGGCCAGGCAGACCTGGGAGGAGAGGTATGTTGGGGAGAATAAATCCCCTCCCTGCCCGCTTTGCCTCAGGGGGCCATGCCAGGAGGCACCTGGCCGTGCCCCCGCCCCTGCCCTGCAGCAGCAAGAGGTGAGGGACCCTGACACGGGTTGCTCCACCCCATCCAGGAAGACCCAGCTGGACACTGGGACAGGGGACAGAGGGAGAAATTAAACCCCCAGTCTCTGCTAACTTCACTTCTACTGGGGCTGCCCATGCCCCCTGCCACTAGAGCAGCAAACGGGGCGAAATGCCTGGCAGGGAGGGTTCTGCAGCACCACCACCTGACAGACCCTGGCTGGGTCCATGCTGGTGGGACAGGGCAGGCAGAGGGGAATAAATCTCTTCCCTGCTCCCTTTGTCTCAGGGGGGCGGCATCTGGCCATGTCCCCTCCCCTGCCCTGGCTGGAGCTGAGAGCACACCCCAGCCCAGGGCTGGAAAGCATATCAGGATGCTGTCCAGTTTAACTTAAACAAGGAACAGGTCTGGGACAGAAGTTCCAAAAACTGGTTTGACCTCATTCAACCAGATTTATCTCAAACTGGTTTCGGCCATTTTGAAACTGGTTTATGTGCACTGAACTTCCGTTCTGTTACAGGTTTAACCAGTTTCCGCTCACTTAAACCAGTTTATATGTAACTGCTGTCTCTAGCCCATGTGTGTAGTTTTTTTCAATAAAAAGGGAAAACAGAACCAAAACTTAGTTTACAATTTTTAACAGTGATTCCATTTTGTTGTGGTGTATTATTTTAAAAAACAATTTCTGGAGTGCATTAGAATAAACCTACATATTTATTGTACTGTCTGTGATGGAGGCTAAGATGCATTCTCCACTTGAGATACCTACTTAACATCCATTAATGTTAATGGGATGTCTGTGGGCAGGGCAGATGATAATGCTTAAATAAAAACAGCTCACTACCATTAGGCTAGGCACTACCCTTTTTCACGATAAGCAATTTTTTCATTATCTGCTTATTAACCCCATGAATCATTTATTGTCTGA
This sequence comes from Crocodylus porosus, assembly GCF_001723895.1. Taxonomy (NCBI): domain Eukaryota; kingdom Metazoa; phylum Chordata; order Crocodylia; family Crocodylidae; genus Crocodylus; species Crocodylus porosus. The sequence continues at coordinate 589,038 of NW_017728927.1, forward strand.
GAAGGGCATCACACCAGAAGACTGTTCAAATGTGATTCTGAAACCTTCACAAACTGTGTGGTACTATATCTTGCACTAGAACCAAGTAAAGGCTACCTGATATTTTTCAAAGTCATGAACTATGATAAGGTAGGCAATGAATTATACTGTCAAAAGATATCCATATTTTTCAAGGTCTCTCATTTACAAGGGAATAACTGTCAGGTGTAAGCAGACATTACATTTCTCCCAGAAGGAAACTTTTTGTTCCAGTATCCTACCAGTCCATTACCCCTCTTCAAGTACCTGTGAAGTATGCTAACACTTTTTTCCCAGGACACTACTATGTAAACCTGCAAGTTAGAAGAGGTTCATTTAAGTTAATTGCCAGTCATTCCAGGGAAAAGCCTGCCAGGCTGTGAGCTCTCCCTGACATAAAAACAGATGCCAGTATCTCCTGGGACAAAGCCTTTATTCTGGCACTGTTGGCTTGGAAATGGCATTTAAAGGTCTGTTCTTTGGGAACTGGTTTATACATATAGATATATGCATTATAAGGGTTCAAGGTGGTCAGCAGGGGTTAACTGATTTCTAAGAGCTTGAGTCTCACACTGAAACTGCATCACAGCCCTGGAAGCAGACAGGTTATCTAGTAGGACAAGGCCAACAGACAGACACAGCCTGAGAATTGAGGGAGCTTCCCATAACACGAGATCACAGCCTTCAAGGCAGACAGGTTGTCTAACACAACAGGGACACAAAGCCTGGGAACCAAGGAAGTATGTACCACGCTGCCCATAATATGAGATACATGACACCAGCTACAAGGCCCCAGAGCAGAGCAGGGGGACTGTGTCTTGGTTCTGGGGGAACAGACCAAATTAAGAGAAGGCCTGGAAGGCTACGTGGACATGTGACCACAAAGAAACAACTAACCAGATATAGCCACAGATAAAGAGTAATCAGGAGTCATCAAGGGGGAAGGAAAATACAAAAGCAAAGACTTGAGAGTAACAAAGGTCCCTCCTTCTCTTTCTTTCAGTCCCTCCCTTTGTCTCATCCCACCCGGGTCCCTTGTCCTCCTTCTCCCTGAGGGGTCCCCATCCCCATTCCCATCCCCCGGGAAGGGTCCCCAAGGCCACCATGGACCAAGGGCATACAATCAGCCTATCTCATGCACCCCACGGGAGAGGGAGGGGGAGGGGCAGGGGTGGGCCTTGGCATCCCATCTTCAGACTACTGACATTTGACACCTAAGAGAATGAGCCTCAGAGTGAAGACTGCATCCAGTTCTGGGTGCCGCACTTCAAGAGGGATGTGGACAACATGGAGAGGGTCCAGAGGAGGGCCACTCGCATGATCAGGGGA
>NW_017728927.1:590724-608074 GCF_001723895.1 Crocodylus porosus
AGGGCAGGAAGTCAGCTGGGGTCATAGGATCCCAGCAAGATAAGCATCCAATTTACTCTTGAAGGTGCTCGATGGAAGTGCTTGAACCACCTCCGCTGGCAAACTGTTCCAGACCTTGGGGGCTCGGACAGTAAAGAAATTCTTCCTTATGTCGTTTGACCCCAGTATTGTTTCCTGCCATGGCGGGGGGTCGGACTAGATGATCTACTCAGGTCCCTTCCGACCCTAGAAACTATGAAACTATGAAAGTAATGAGATGTACTTTGACACTGATGATAGCCCTAGGATTTGGTAGCTATACAGAATTGCTTGATTGTTTGTATTGTTTTTTTCTGTTATCATTGTGTATCAATAAATTTGCCTATTATCAAATGAAAAGGTCATGGTCAGTCTGAGAGTGGGTCCCCCTGCCCCGAACAAGGTATCTGGACCCTAAATCCAGAGCCAAGAGGACTCTACAGACATAAAAGCCCACATCCCACTTTGTGTGTGCGTGTGTGTGTGTGTGTGTGTGTGTGTGTGTGTGTGTCTGTCTGTGTGTGTGTGTCGGTGAGAGAGAGAGAGAGGGAGAGAGAGAGAGAGAGATTGTCTCCTGTCTGTTTTTATGTAGGTCTTAGTTTCCGACAATCTGACCGGGATTAAACCCACCATGTTTTTGCCCCCTGACCACTAAACAGCAATGTAGCTTGGAAGGGCTACATGTGGAATGGTCTGTGTTGCTCTTGTTTTATCCTGGGTTTTGACTGGGATCAATTAAGGCAGCCTCAGATGAGACATCTCTTTATAGCCTAACATGAAATGTATATTCCTCAGCATAGAATGCAGCTCACAAAGCCAGTGAACGAGAGTGATACTGATATAAAGTATAACTCTCCACACAAGCCCACAACCTTATAATAAGAAAAAGAAAAAAGTTGCATTTGTGTCAGTTTACCTTTCACCAAGGTAATCTCCAATTACAGTTTTATTTAGTCCTTCCCCTTTATAAAGGAACTGTGCAATGTCCTCTGGAGTGTTCTGCAGAAGGTCATTTTCTATCAGGAACTGGATTCCCTAGAGAAAGAAATTTAAGAGGAAAATATCTTAAGTTGCCTTTCACAAGCATTTATCTAAATATTTTTGGGACATTTGGAAATGCATATAAAGATACACATAGTATATAGTTCTCCATTAATTCAGTCTGTAGAAGAAAAATCATTAATAGTTTCATTAGGTAATAAAACTAAGAATAATTTTATCAGCCAGGAAAGCAATTTTTAGTATTCATTTTTATTTTCATCTGTAAATTAACTCTTTAAGGTGGAAATAGCTGGCGGCAACTGAAATTCCTCAAATACAGCAAGTTGTTTAATAAATAGCTATTCTGTTTTAGTCTTGATTCTGTATTAGTCTCTGTGAGAGAGTTAGTGTGTATAAGAAGCTAAGTGAATTTGTTCATATTACTACATCAATGTCTAGAAGAGGTCATAATCTGTGAAATCACATAATAAAGAGTGGCATGCAAGGATAACGTAATTACCACCATGGTACACAATAATGCAAGATAAATGCAATACCATGCCCAAATACACAGTCATTACTCACAGTACAAATTATGTTTAAAATGTACTGAAACCTGTTATGGGAGATGTTGGCTTTGGCTTCGTAGTTTTTTTGTCATTGCTTATACCAGGGGTGTCAACGACACAGCCTGCAGACCAGATTTGTCCTGTGAACCCCAACACCTGCAGCACTCCCATCCCCTCCCAAAGCTGCTCCTGGGTCTGAGTGCAGGGCCCAGAATGTGTGCCACACATGGTGCCCACTCCTGGACGTCTGGAAGCTGCACTACACATGGCACCTGCCCTGTCTGGTTTGGACTACATGCAGTGCCTACTCTAGGACCTGCATCACACACAGCACCTGTCCCAAGACACACAGCACACATAGTGCCTGCTCCAGTTGCAGAGTGGGTGAAGAGACAGAGGTACCACAGGTGGTGCAGGTCCCAGTCTGGCCAAGGCAAATGTTGTGTGTAGTGCGGATTCTGTACGAGGCACCATATGCCATACAGGTCCCAGAGTGGGCGCCACATGCACTAAATCTATTATGCAGGGGCTGGGGGGGGAGTGAGTTCATGGGCCCAGTCCAGCCTGTGGACTGGCCCTGTGCCACTCACCCAACCTGCAGTGTTGCTGAGTTTGACACCCCTGGCTTATACAAAACTTGTCAAATACGTTCTGTTACAGAGCCTGATCCAAAGCTCAGTAAAAGCAAAGGGAGTCTTTTCATTTAACTCAATCAGCTTCTAATCAGAGCTATGTCCTGTCATGAATTAATAACCCCATAAATGCAAACTCTAGGAAAGCAATAAAGTTTTTTGCAAGGAAATGAGGAAAAAACCTTTCAAGAAATGTTTTAGGATGGGAGAAGTCAAAGTGTAGGATAAATCCTATTTTTGATATCATCAGTTCCCAAAAACAGGTCAGTTCTTTCTAAAAGTTATTAATTTCCAATTACTGCTAGCAATTCTATGAAAGTATTTGGGGAGAAATTAAAAATAAATTACATACAACCTTAATGTCCTGGATTATCCATACGCAGAAAAGTTCACTGTATTACTCTGAAGTCTTTGCTATAAAAAGCAGGTCCCTGGATTACAGTCAATATTTTTAGAAGTAAAAGAACCACACACCCCCTTTCTATAAACATTATTTATTATTTCATTCAGACTCTGAAAACTTCCATCATCCTTGTGGGATATGGGAAGAAGAGAGAAGAAGATACTGTGGATAAGTGCAGACATTCAGGGGAGTTAGGGAGAGGTTAAATCACATTAAAAATGGACACCCAATCTAAGGAAAGTCAGGATGGGGAACTAGCAGAGCAGCAATAGGGTGGACAAGCAGACTACGGGGGGAGGAAAATCAGGGTCCATGTAGAGACTGGGGGCAAGTGGGATCTGCAGAGGGATGGTGGGGGAAGGTAGGTGGGATCTGTGGGAGTGACCAGGGGGATGGGGAGGCAGGCAGTGACTGGGGGGGGCAGGAAGCAGGCACAGTCCTTAATCCTAGATCCATTTAGTCCACAATCCTTAATTCTAGATCCATTTAGTGTACACCAATCTAAGTCTATCTTAGACTGGATTCTGCCATTTTTAGAGTGGTCTATGTACATGGAAATTTTGTAGCGTTACAGGTTTAGACTGATTTTTGATCACTGAGACTGGGTTTAAGCATTCACATCGGGGGCCAACTAAGATCGGGTGGCCATTTTTAATGCAAATTAACTCCTTGTAACTCCAGCAAATGTCTGCACTTAGCCAGTATTTCAGTGGGTTTTCTTGTCCCAGTAAGATCACACATGGAGAAACAGGGCAACCCTACTTCTAATCTGGGCTTCCAGTCTCTAAGACATTAAACAAAATATTAAAATATTCATATAATTGGTTGACTTTAGTTTGTTTTTACAATGAACAAATTACCTGCCTTGCAAGGAAGTTGAGTTTGCTGACTTTGTTTAGAATGCAAACAAGAAAGCACAAATTCCTTCAATCTTGTGTATCGTAGGCTTTAATAGAGCTAACTTATTATCATGGTATCAGTCCCAAAGATTTTTTTTTAGCCTGGTTGACAACTCTCAAAATAGTTTCACCACCTAAAAAACTTCCAGAGTCAGCCAGGATTGCTGCTGACAAGCAATGTCTTTCTATAAATATCAGTGAAAGAAATAGGATTTCACTGCAAAAAAAAATAGAAATTTATCTTGTAGTAATAGCTGTGCTTCAATCTGAAACAATGACCACCCTGAAGATGGATCTGACAGACTTATGACAGTGCAATCTTATGGCTATATAAACTGAGCTAAAAATGCTCCTAGGCAGGCAGACAAAATGAGCAGTGTACTTCAAGCATTAAGTGAGGTCCATGCTTAATAAAGATGCCATGTACTCTCTTGATTATTCCAAACTAAAGAACAAATAAATATTCACTGTGATGGATGTATTTTCAGCTTTAAAATAATGACCATTAGAAGAAATGACTCTGTCAATCATACAAAAGTCAGACAGATTTATAAAATATGAATTACAGAGGCATCATACCAGCTCTGTCATTAAAATTCTTGAGTTTTTTTCACTCAAAGCAGTATTAAAGTCCCTAAAACTCAAAATTATTAAATTGTCAAACTTAACAGTTCTTTGCAGGATAACTGTATTTTTTACAATTTTTAGGTCAAGATTTACTAACTTCATATATTTTACATATGTACATACAGAACCCACCCCACTGTCTCATGAATAAGAGAGTTTTCAAACCGAAACCTGAAAATACAGAAAAGAGAAAGCGTGATTCCCTCTAACTTGTCAATCCAATTTAGCTCCACCAGAGACATGAATAAAACTAATCAGATTCTCAAACTACTGTGTTTCCAAATACTGTTTTGCTTCGCCTCTAGTCCCTGTATCCTGGCCTCCCTCACATACCTTACCCTCTCTGGCTCCCTTCTCTTTCCCATGCTTCATGCTCTGAATAATAACACCAACAATGCTCATTCCAATCCAAGAAGCTCCCTGAGACCTGAAAACACAGGACTTCCATTCAGAAAAGCATCTACGACAGTAACTATGTCAGCGGCAGAGCCGCAGATTCCCTTTCTTAAATATTCTTAACATTTTCTTCTTTTGAATGCATCTATGACTATGTTCAGTTCTGGTCAGCCTATCTAAAAAACACAGTATAACAGTAAGAGAGATGATTCCAAGAAATGTGATGCAAATGATTATAGAGGGTTGAAAATACTTTCGTGTAAGAAGCTGAAAACTTTATAGGCATAAAACAATAGTATAGAGAAGGATCAGGAAATTTAATGAAACTAAAAGGATGCAAATTTAAACTAGATGCGCTATAGAGCTAGCCTATTGGACTCATTGCTATGAGGCACAACTGAGGACATGTGGCTTAGCAAATTCAAGAAGGAATTGCTATATTTTAATTTTTTTCTTTCTTATCATTATTTATAGCTGTGAAGAATACCTGTCACAAGATTGAAGGAATTTGTGCTTTCTTGTTTTCATTCTAAACAAAACAAGTACAGTAGGATCAGACAATTATGAATACATAGTTTCAATGACTGAACTAATTCCAGCCTATTTGTGCTATCTCCAGCATGGATTTTTAACTGTACAAAATTAAACTGATATAGTAAAAAGCTATCCCATTTACCCTACTTCTTTTCTTTATGCTGAGGAAAGTTTCTTAGAGCTAATAATATCCAATTTCTGGAAAGCCAAATTAGCCATCAAAAATTAATTACTCTCCATGGAAACAGAGATATCTTAATGCACTACAAAACAGACACAATTTCCATTTTCCTTTATAGCAGAAAAAGAAATGATAAAGAATAGGCAGAGAGACAGGAATAGAATATTTGTCTGGGAAGTAGCAGTGTCTGGAAAAAGTGAATCAAATGGCCTGGCTGGAACCTACTTATGATTCTCAGTCTTGGCTTTATCTCTTTACATTTCTTCTGTTGACCAGTTTAAAATGGGAGACAACACTACTTGACTGCTTTCTCCACATAAAACACATTGTTACAGAGACATTTTATATTTACTACAAAGAGCTATTTTGATCGTTCTATGGCAGCTATTTCTATTTTCTGTGTTCTCTATTGAAACCAGTTTTGCATTTCAGTTTTAAGTTTTATAGTTAAACTTTTGTCCCTTCCAAGAAAAATGATCTTTTCAAGTACAACAGGAAATGTCTCAAGCCCCCATGCCATGAATTTCAAGTATGACTTTATGTTCCATTGTGCCTTCCATACATAAAGATCCCAAAGCATTTTACAAACTTGACAAAGGTAGCACTGTACACACTATTTTAAAGCTAAACTGGTTTGAAAGCTATTATACATAGCAACTGTAACTGGAGTACATGAAACAATATCAAAACCCAAATGCTTCCATGCAACTGCTCTACAAACAAAGATAAAGGTTGTAAACAGATCCATAGATATGTCCAATGTTATTAGTAACACCAATAGCCTATTTTTTAGCTGCACAGTACCAATCCTAACTGCAGTTCTCTTTTTTTTTAAATTTTGATTAGCAGGCATCTCATTCAGCAGATCACTGGGTGGCCTTGCTCCTCACACAACTATCCTGCTTTTCACATTTCCACTCATGCAGGCACCTTTCTCCCATTTATTACTAAAAACATCCTTATTGCAACAACAGCAAGAGCAAACACCTATATTAGAAAGACATTCAGTGTATTTTTTTGTTAATTTTAATTCAACATAGCAGTTGAAAGGATGAGCCAGCTCCAAGGAACCAGCAGCTTTTGCAGATCACCACTGTTCTACATATTATGGTTTGGGAACAATGTGTAAAACCATTTCTTACATGCAAGCTATGTTAATGTGGTAGCCCAGTCAGGTCTTCTAGATACAGGAATAATTTCACCTACTAATGAAATAATTAACGCTGTAATAAGGCCACCTGAAGTCATTTTGTGATTTAGTCAGAAATCTTCTAGGAAGTAAGAAAAACAACTAAGAGGACACCTGAAGAAGATAAGCTACCTCAAGAAAAAGAAATCCTTCCCACAACATTCAGAGAATGACAACAGTGGTGAATCAATTTAAATAAAGAGCTGTAGCACATGCACACACACATACACACAAGTGACAGCTTGAGACTACCCTAAGTAATACATTAAAATGTAATTCAAGATAATACTTCAGCTGAACATTAAGGACCCCTCTACATGTTACAGGCACCATGCAATTAACTGCTTAATTGTGCAATTACCTTAAAAGTAGCTAGTGTGGAAAGTAACTATCACACCATAAAAAGCTCCAACCAGTTCTAAAGTTAGACCTAAAAAATATGTACTAATATTATAGCTATTTGCTGTACAGATTTAATGTGCACGTGCAACAGGGTCTCCCCTGCAGCTGGGAGCCCTGTCAGCTGATGGGGCTCCCAGCTACAGTGGTGTACTATGCCCAGCCAGGGCTGGGAGGGCTGGAAGTCCCACAGCTGCAGGGACTCTCAGCCTCAGCAGCTGCTGACCCAAGATCCCAGAAGCACCCAAGCAGCCAGTAGTTGCAATCCCCCAGGCCCAGGGGTTCCATGTATCCCTGAACCTAAGAGATTGTGGAAGTCGCAGTCCCCCAGGCCCAGGAGTTTCACACTTCCCCAAGCCTGGGAGATCACAGCCACCGTGATCCCCCAACCTCAGGGGGTACATGGGGCTCCCAGCCACAGGTGCTTGCTTCTTACCAGTGCAGGGAGAGGCTGGGATTGGGCTCCCCCTGTACCAGCAATGAGGCAGAATGGGATTTAATGTGCACCTTCTGCCATGTATGTGCAAATGTGTGGATCATGCATTAGATCTCATCGAATCTTTACCTTCACATGCAGAGGGGACCTTAAGCAACAACCATCAAAATGTAACTGCATTTAACACAGCTGCAAAGGAAATTTACCAGAAACAAACAGAAAAAAAAAAAAAACCTTAGTAGGGAAGCTTTTGAAAAAATAAAAGAAGTGATGTAATAAATAAATAGCCTCCTCAAAGTCATAATTCAATTCTATTGAAGGCAAGAAAAAGCAGTAAGCACAACAACAAGAAAGATGAAAAAGACAGATATTAGGAAGGAAAAAAAGAGAATATGAAGACCAAACAGCCAGACATTAAAACAACAGTTTCTTTCAATATATCAGAAAAGAAATCTGAAAGAGATTTAGCAGTTCAGAGAATTACTATGGAAAAAATCATTGATTAAGGAAGACATGGACATTGATGCAAAGAAACCACAATGTTTCTCTAAAACCTACATCCTCAACATACATTTCTTGAAACAGTGAGCTAAGAATTATTTTTTAAAAGTGTTCACATTTCGACCTGAATTTACTTGTACAGGTGCTATCTATATGTAGAAATAACTAAGAGCATTTATGTATATATGTGGTTATGTATATACATTTACGTGCAAACAGCACATCTGCACACAAATACAATAGTTTATATGAACAGTTACTTGTAAGCACAAACTAAAAATGTAAGATTTGAAATCTGATGGGTGGGAAATAGTACAAACTTTTTTGCAGTTTAGTATATAAATACAAAACCTCTGCATCAGGTATAATCAGGTCTCTTTAAGGAATGCTTGCAATTAGTAGTGAGTATTTTGACTGATTTCTTACCATATTAACATTTACTTCCAATTAGAAAACATAAAATGTTTACTTAACTGGAGCACTATACCTAGTTGACAGATGACTAAATCATTTTTTTTCTGCTCGCTGTTGTAAAGATGGACAAGTATATTTGGGACCTAACTATGTTTCATAATTCTTCAAAATAAGTATGGTGCCTGATTAATTTAGGAGAACTTTCAGACGCACAACTAAATGTAACTTTATAACCAACAACTGGAATACATTGACAAAAAATATAATCATTAAGAATAACTTAAATCTTAACAAATACAAAATGCTCTACCTTCTTCGGGTCCATATTGAATTTCTTCCTTCCCATTGCTATTTGCTTATTTCTCTGGGTAGTTTTGCTATTTGTTTTGAAGGAATAAAAAAACAATTACCAGATGCTGTTAATAATACAATCACTGTAAACTTAATTTTTTAAATTTATATCTGTAAATTTATTTTTCACATTTAAATTTTCTCTGGTCAAAAAATAAAATCGCAAAACAAAGGCATTTTATTTGAAAAAGTGATAATAAACATCCTATATTATGTTATTAAATTATTTAAAGTTTTAACAGCTTAATATGGGGATGTTGAAGATATGGCTGTGCAGCCCTATTATCCAGTCCATGCCTGAGAGTATCAAACCAACCTTGTATGTGGCACACAGCAAGTACCAGCCCTAGTCCCACATGCCGCATGTACCACATCGAGTCAGTCTGGTACATGCTGTACACAGCATGGGGGTCAGTTTCAGAAACATGCCATAGCCAGAGGCTACACCAATCCGCGGCCCGCGCTGTATGTGGCACATGAGGCCAGTGTGAGGCGCACGTTGCATACAGCATATAGGGTTGGTCTGGGATATGCACAGCACATAGTGTGTGGAGCTGGTCTGGGCATGCACTGAATGTGGTACCCATGCCAGACCGGCCTGCATGTGGGCTCCAGCATATAGGCTTAATAGGATCATATTATTAATGATGTAACAGACTTTTTCCACCACAAAGTTCATCCCACCGCAAGAGCAAGGGAGAGACTGAGTGACATCTGAATTGATACTACAGACTTTTCAACACTGAGCCAAATTTATGGAGTTTTCAGCTGTTAAATATAACCAAACCATCTTTAATTTGTTCTCCCTAGAATAGCTATGCCAGAATCATATTTCTAAATTGACATGCATCAAAATTACTCACCTTTCTTCCACACTTGTCAAGTTATTAATTTCTGTCATAACCTCCGCTATTTCAAATTTTAACCTCTGCCGAAAGAAGGAAGGAAAAAAGATCAACCAACATTAATTAATTTTTTTAAGCAATTCTAGCACAGACAAAATTAATGCACTCAATGATGTTTTCATAATTTTATGAATCAGAAGACCTGGCAACAATGCTTTCTAAAATCTAGCCCTTAATACTAGCAACAGCGGATCCCTCTAGTATGAAAACTTCACAGTGGAAAGAAAGGATCCCTACTTAGGTTAGTAAGTACTAGAAGCATCCTGTCAAGTACATCTACACTGCAGCTTGCATGAGCAAATATAAGTCGCTCTCAGCTACCTTGGTTACTGCTGGTAGCATAGCCATGGCAGAACAAGTCTAGCACAGAGTACAAAGCACCTGAGATGACAGGCAAATACTTCAGTAGTTAGTTCACACTGAGCTTCACACTAGCAGTAAACAAGATAACCTCAGATATAGTCTGAAACCAGTGCTGCAATATATAAGCACGGAGAGGAAGGAAAGAGATTGAACTGAGGAAACCATGTTTGCCTAGACATGGTCTCTATTCTTTCATTTTGTTACCAGTCCTGGCAAAGAGTTATTGTAACTCGGATGGTAGTGAGCACTTCTACAATAAATAGTGGTATGGGGCTTTTTGTGCCATCCACAAAGGAAGCAATACAAGTTGTGGTCTGTTTTTGGTATCTGGTTTCAAGTTTCAGCATTACTTCACTGTTTATGATTCTTGTATGTTTCCTGTCAAGGTATGCCCTTGTCAGATAATGGATCTAAACCAGGGGCAGGCAATTATTTTGAGCGGAGGGCCACTTTCCCAGTTTTGGCAGGCTGTTGAGGGCCACATGAGTAGCCCCGCCCCTTGACAGGTGCCCCACCCCTTGACAGGCACCCTGCCCCCTGGTCACCATCTTGGGACCAACATCCCAATGTCTTGGGATCAATGTCCCAGGGCCAGCGCTGGTGGGGCCCAAAGTGGGGCGCAGGCTGGCAGGGGTCCATAGAGCTGGGCTGGGCTGCACCAGCAGGGAGGGGGGAGGAGGCCCAGCTCCACAAAGCCCCTGCCAGCTGGGACTCTGCACTCCTGCCACCCTGCTCTGGGCCCCACCGGCACTGGCCCCAGGACACCGATGCAGGCCCCACTGTTCCTGCTGGCTCCCTGCCCACTCACACCCAGCGCCCCTCTGCTCCGCGGTACAGGCAGGGGGCAGCACACAGCCCCGACCCCCTGCTCGCCAGCAGGGAAGAAGCTGGTGCTGAGCATGGGGAAAAGTGGCCCCTCGCCTGCCCCATGGCCAATGCCCCACGTTGCAGGCACTCGCAGCCCACACAGGGCTGTCTGGAGCAGGCACAGGTAGCCTCATGTGGGATACAGGTGGCTGCAGTGCAGGGCACCGGCCATTGGGTGGGTGAGGTGCCACTTTGGAGTGGTGCACATGGAGGCAGCATGCACCACCCAAAGCTGGAGCCTAGGCAGCCAGGGCCACACTCCGCTGTTGCCCAGGTTCTCCATGCAGGGAAGGAGCCCAGGGAAAAGCTGAGCACGGGGGGGAAGCAGCCCTTCCCCCGCCCCACACTCAGTGTCCCACGCTGCAGGCGCTCGCAGCCTGCACAGAGCTGTCCAGAGCGGGCACAGGCAGCCCCATGCAGGCTGCAAGCAGGGGCAGCACAAGGCACCTGGTGTGGGCGGGGAGGGGCTGCTTTCTCCCACCCCATGCTCCTTCCCTGCCCGGGGTCCATCCCTCTCCACCACTTACCTGAGCTTTCCACACAGGGGCAGCCACGTGCTCCCAGCCCAGAAACCCCAGCTGGGGCAGAGAAATATTAATTTTCCAAATTTTTTTAGGGGCCCTGCGGGCTGGATAGAATGGCCTCACAGGCCGTATTTTGCCCACCCCTGATCTAAACCCTGAGCCCTCATAATTTATATTCTGACTCAGTTCTGAATCACAATCTAAAATTAAAGATTCAGGACTCTCTCTCTCAGCCACTAATGTCAAATTCTCACATTGGCCACATCCAGGTGAGTGTGGCCATACAGTATGTGGCACTGCAGATGTCTCTGTGGCAGCACATACCGCATATTCTGCTGCTCCCCGTGCTGAAAGGGAGCAGTGAGGAAGTTTTTTTTTTTACCTCTGGGGTCCGAAAAACCTGTGGGAAAAAAGTGGAGTGGTGCACATGCACCACCCAAAGCTGGAGCCTAGGCAGCCAGGGCCACACTCCGCTGTTGCCCAGGTTCTGCATGGCAGAATCACTGCTGCTGCAGACCCAAGAGGCCTCCAGGATGGCAGGTAAGGCTGCTGAGGCCAGCCAAGTGCTGGCCCCAGCCTCCCCTACCCCACCTAAGGTAACTTGCCACACATCACAGCGCACGTGGTACAGGCCTTCCCTGGAGACAACAGGAAAACAAATGTCCTTGCGTGTCTGGATGTGGCCATATTCTCTTTGCCGCTACCAAAAGCAACATAAATTTCAATATGAAAATTCCTTTCTTGGTTCTCTCTTTTCACTGCATTCCACAATCTTCTACTGAATATGAAGTATTAACTATCCAAATGAAGCGTGTATAGATACACATGTAATTTATTATACAGCTAAAAGGCACCATTTCAAAAAGCACAAAGCTATGTAGAAACACAAGTCCCACTGATAGCAAGATTTCGGTTCAAAGTCACTTTTGAAATTTTTACCAACAGTATATAATTTATAATTATACATAGTACCCTGTAACATAGCTACAACTTTCATTGTACCAAACCAGTCTTTGGTGTCTTTACCTGACAAAAAAATTAATTACCTCAATATCATCAATTAGTTCTTTTTTCCTGCGACGAATGTTTACAAGTTCCTCTCTCTCTTCTATTGAAAGGTCTTCAGGCACTGAAAATTAAAAGCAAATGTATATGTCATTAGGAGTTACAGATACATTTAAGACTGCAGCTGGTATTAGCTTGGTTAATAAGGCAACTTTTTCAAGAAGCTCCACAGCATTTCTTTAGTTGAAATTATGACAGAAAAAACAGCATACCTAATGTTACTGAACTCTACTATATAAAAAAATTACTAACTGAATGGCTCTAAATAAAATCTGTCAAGAAAGCAAGACAACTTTTTGGAATTTTATGAGTCATAGGATCTAGCCTTAAGTGGCTAAATTCATGGTCAAAACAACTCAAAACATTTCAAATGATCGACCAAAGATGTTAATGTTAAAAAGGGACAGCTAAAATAATCTTGTTCTGGTTCTTAAAATGAAATATAACTTGTACAGTACATTCAACCCAACTTCTAGTACAGAATGGAAATACATATGTACAACTCATGGAAAAGCAAAAGATTCAGACAATTTTAGGGTTAACTTTTATTTGGTTGCTTTGGATGACAGGTGCAAGATTGGCAGAGGACTGCCAGCACCTTTAACAGCAATTACTTTTACCAGCAGGGTAGCATTACAAATAAAGATACAGTTGGAAGACATTACTTATTTAACATAGCATCTCATATGTTCTTGATTTCACAATATTTAAAAAACAGTTTACCAATATAAAATAATTTTTAACTATGTCCTTGGCTTTACTGAAATAAAAATGTTACCCTGCTGATAAATATAAGCACTACTGAAAATGCAACCACAATACCATACACAGCTGCACCTACCAATACCACCCCCCGAGTTGTCCTCCTTTGATAGGCAGAAAACCTGAAGTGTTACTCCAATAGTACCTCAACTTTTCTGGGGAAGTCAGACTTTTACTTGCCCAACAGAAACCTCAGTAGGGCAAGGACAGTATTTTATTTAGGTGCACGTAACATTGTACGTCAGTGCTCAACACGGAACACTATTTGCATTCTTTGTGATGTTCACGTGCCATAGTTAATTGTTTGAATGCTATCCATTCTCCTGCAAATAGTTCTTTTGGATTAGGAAGATAAAGCACCTTGCCTTTCAAGCACACTAAAATAATCAGTAACATCTTTAAATAGTTCTGCGCCGAGTGAAACGTGACAAACAGTAATTTTTAATGGCAAAAGCTTTCTAATGCACACGTTTGCATACTGTGGAGAAAGACTTGGAACAAAAGATTTGAGGAGCCGTGAGGGTAAAAAGGACTTGATAAATCTGAAACATATAATCAATATAAATCTGATATATCTGAATAACAGAGGATGTTCCAATATCCAATGGTTAAACTCCTGCTATAAATGTTAAGCATCCTTGCCTTTTACAATTGTAAACATAAAATTAAAGTGGCAATGTAAACTATAAGCCACTATTAGGCCTGTGCGAAGCAGCTAGTATTTGTTTCAGATTGGGATTTGGCCAATTCAGGGGACAGTGATCCAATTCAGTGATCCGAATCACTGTCCCAAATCAATTCAGCCTAATCTGATTCAGAGAGTCGGCTGCTGCCAACTCTCTGTATCTCTGAATCAGCCAAGCCTATCCCCCCACCACCCAGCAATGGCTGTCCCTCCTGCCCCAACTCCTGGCACTTTTTCAAAAGAAAGCCCCAACTAAGCGGGTGCTGCCAGGCAGGGGGGCAATCCCTACTGCCCCCCAATGCCCCACACTGAATGAGCCCCAACACCCCCCCTTGCTTCCCCAGCCTCCCCACGCGTGCCCTGCCCAGGCCAGCTCCAGCCCTTTAAGGAAAAAAAACGAGAAAAACCCCAGACTCAGTATTTCTGCCAGCGGGGAGGGCAATCCCCGCTGCCCCACACTGCCCAAAGCCACATGGGGTGCTCTTCCACAGCCCCCTGAAGCCCCGAGGTCACTGCAGTAGTGAGTCCCAGGGCTTTTCTCCATTTTTTTTCCTTAAAGGGCCGGAACTGGCCCAGGTGGGGCAGCCATAGGGGGGCTTGGGAAGCAAGGTGGGTGATCAGGGGGCTCATGCAAAGCCCTCCCATGCAGCATGGGGCAGTGGGGGGCAGCAGGGATCGCCCCCTGCCTGGCAGCACCCAATGAGCACCGGGGCTTTTTTTTTAAGCGCCGGGAGCTGGGTGGGAGAAGCACCCATGAGGAGGCTGGGGGAGCGGGTGGGGACTGGGGGGGTCAGGAGAGCTGGCACGGGTCCCCCCATGGTCACCATCCCCCTCCCCCAGCCTCCCTTCCCCTGCCCCAGTACTTACCAGCTCTGAGTCTGGCTGCAGCTCCCTGCTACAGCCACTGGGGACTGCTTGAATCATCAAAGCCCTCCAAACCTTTTTCAAAGATTTGGAGAGCTCTGAATCGATTCAGACCTTTTAACTGGTCCCCTGATTTGATTCGGATTTGGAGATTTGGCCACTGAATCAAGCCAAATCTCCTCCAAATCGAATCACCACCCAAAGTTTCACACAGCCCTAGTCACTACGTATTATTGGCAAATGATCTTTTTTAACTCTTCCAGATATAAAAATGATTACATTATTTTCAATTTAGGAAATAACTAAGACTTCAGTTAAAGAAAATTGGATCACAATTTACTTTTTTTTTTTCCATATTTCACATCAGAAAGCCACCCAAACTTAAAATCTCTTTGCAGAGCAGATATTGACAGATCTCAAAACACAGGAATTATTTATTATACTTCAAACTTAGAAAGGCAGAAAAGAAGGCATAAATCTTAAGGCTTGTAGTAAGGGACAATAAAGACAAAAAACTTTGTTATTTTTTATAATCTAGCAAGGGCATGCACCAAAAATAATCCCAGCAAGATGCTTAACAGTATTATACCAATTAAAATATATAAAAATAAATACGTAAGTTGTACAATTTTGATTATTAGAAAGAACTCCAGTACAGGAAAAAATTATTCCATTATTTTTGTAGCACTTCCAAATACAGGCATACCTCGGAGATATTGCGGGTTCGGTTCCAGACCACCACAATAAAGCGAATATCGCAATAAAGCGAGTCACACGAATTTTTTGGTTTCCCAGTGCATATAAAAGTTATATTTACACTATACTGTAGTCCATTAAGTGTGCAATAGCATTATGTCTAAAAAAACAATGTACATACCTTAATTAAAAAATACTTTATTGCTAAAAAATGCTAACCATCATCTGAGCCTTCAGCGAGTTGTAATCTTTTTGCTGGTGGAGGGTCTTGCCTTGATGTTGATGGCTGCTGACTGATCAGGGTGGTGGTTGCTGAAGTTTGAAATATTGCGAGAATTACCAAAATGTGACACAGAGACACGAAGTGAGCAAATGCTGTTGGAAAAATGGCGCTGACAGACTTGCTCGATGCAGGGTTGCCACAAATCTTCAATTTGTAAAAAACGCAATGTCTGCGAAGCGCAATAAAGTGAAGCGCAATAAAATGAGGTATGCCTATATTCTAGTAAATGTACTATCTAATGTTAACTGTTGAACATTTATGTGTCTGTGAATTTTTAAATGTTCATACTTATTAGCAAGTAATTAAAGAAGCATGGGGATATTTTGAGACTGTACAATGGGAAAGTAGCTTTTCTTAAATGCTTTATAATTGGGGGCTCTGGGCTCCAAAACATTTATTTCCAGGTTTAGTTTCATTCTAGGTCAGCATCTTAAGTTTCAGCACTATATTTGTAGGTCAATTTCCCTTTTTATGTTCTGGAGAAAAGAAAGAAAACCTCAGAATGTCATCAGCTTCTAAGAAATTGTAATCTGCATGGCTTGATGGTACTGGATTGCAGTGAATAGCATCAAAACTTTCTATGACTATTTGATTTGAAGTGCAAATTGATTCATTTGAACAGTATCCATCAGGGTATGGTATACCAATTCTGGTAGGGGAACCATGATCATAAATTTCCATGCTCATTCTCTGCAACTATGTTATGCACATGGCAGGGTGCTTTTTGAATTGTAAGTGAATATTGCAGAATATTATGATGGAAGTGAATATTACATTGGTAGCTGCAAGTTTTCAGAGTTGCAAAGAGCTGATTCTAAGACTGGCCAGGTAAGGAAGAAAACTATATTGTGTGATCTGTATTTCCAAATGTTCCCAGGGAATTTTTCAGGAATGATCAACATATTACAACTATACAAAAGGTGGAACTGGCATAGAGGCAGTCACGTGTTTAGTAGGCAGGGGTTTCATGTTATAAGATTTTCACGGGGTACTTAACATTCTCTGGTTACATTTTAAGATGTTGTTTTCGACTGAGGAAAATCTAAATGACCCAGAACAAGTGTACCTGAGAAAGAGTTTACTTCCCATTGTTTGCTGCCACATCTGTGATTAATATGAATGATCATGAAGCATTCCCCTCAATATGCAAGAGATGAGGCTGTTGGAATGGCACCTTCTTTAAAGGCCCTGGAGTTCTGTAATGATGGTCTCATTACATTAAATGAAACAGGCTAGATTTGTTGATGACCAGGATGCATTCTCTATAGCAGTTCTTCTTAACTAGGGTGCCATGATATCCTTTCAGGGGTGCTGCAGGATGCCATGTAATGTTAGCACTGTTTGGTGCAAAAACATGATTCACAAGATAAAACAAATCATTTCCAGTACAAGTCCATAGTGTTAAAAATATGCTGACCTGCTGTGGTGTTTCTGAGTTCTTTGCAACAGAAAAATATTTCCATAGTCCAAAAATGAGAGAAAACTAACAGCTAACATCTTTGGAGGGGTGCTTTGAGCCTAAAAAAATTGAGACTTATTGCTCTATAGACAGTTTGTTTCCATTAAGGAGAATTAGAAGACAGGAGCACTGACCAATATATTGAGGCTGATATGTTTTAAATTAGCTGTTTGGTATGAAGGGTGGTATAAAGGGATGGGAATTTCAGTTTGATCTGTACTTTTAAATAATTGTCAGGGACACTTATATAATGTCCTTGCAGATGCTTAATGAGAAAAATTGGAGTAAAATTCAGATGCAGAAATTATTTAGAAACAAATTTCAAATTATGAATACATCTGAGTAGA
>NW_017728927.1:610074-629411 GCF_001723895.1 Crocodylus porosus
CCATAACAAATATAATAATAATGAAAAAGTTTGAAATATTGCGAGAATTACCAAAATGTGACACAGAGACACGAAGTGAGCAAATGCTGTTGGAAAAATGGCGCCGATAGACTTGCTCAATGCAGGGTTGCCACAAATCTTAAATTTGTAAAAAACGCAATATCTGCGAAGCGTAATAAAGTGAAGCGCAATAAAATGAGGTATGCCTGTACTGGTTTGTGCTCTTTCACTGCCTGCAATAACTCCATAGCAGCAACAGAGACACATCCCTACTGCATGATTAATAATACCATTGCACAAGAAGGAAATAAACCACATGGAGGCTTAGCATCTTCTGCTGCATAAGGAAATACAACATATATCCATTTGCCAGATGGACATAAGGATATTCTGAATTGAAAACGTTAAAAGAGCAAAACTTATGAAATACAGATAACACAGCATCTTTACACTGCATTCTTCACAACAGAATAAAAAATGTAATATTCCTTGAAAAGAATAGAGGATGGATATAACTGATAAGTGTTGTAATAACAAATATTCCTTGTAACAGAGAGGCTATTGTAGTAATGAATATTTTACTTCTTCTATGGCAGTGGCGCTCAACTTTTTGGCTGGCGGGATAGATGACAGGTATGCAGTGGTCCACGGGCTGGACCCATTTCCTGGGCTTCACTTGACGCACCCAGCCAAGACCTGATCCAGTGCACAGAGCTGGCCCAACTAGAGCTCAATTTGCCCCAAGGGATCAACCCAGCATGGTCCCAGCCCCGTGCACCAGACTGGGCCCCGGCCCTGTGTTCTGGATTAGGCCTAGCACCAGACAGCACCTGTGGCCCAGAAATTTGGCAGCAGGGGAGCAGTGACAGTGTTAATTGCCACTGCTCCTCCACTGCCAAATATCTGGACCCATAAGGAACACTTTGGGTGGATGACATGGTTCCGGAGGCTGAATCTGGTCCATGGGCCAGAGGCTGAGTATTGCTGTTCTGTAGTAACAGAATGAGAAGGATGACCCAGTGTTTAAGGTGTTAGACTGAGACATGAGAAAGTAGAGTTCAATTCCCTACCCTACCTCAGATGGCCTCTGAGATCTTAGGCAAGTCATTTGACTTGTTTGTGCCTCAATTTCCCATTTCTAAGATGGGAAGAATAATATATCTTTACCTCAGATGTCTGCACCACTTAAAAGACTGTGAAGCATTCAGATACTGTTGATATGGGATGAGGAGATTATTCATCCTTTCAGTTAAATGTCATTAATAAGTAGATGTGCACCAGTAAGAATGACTTTTTATTGAAATACATTCCAAATAATTAGCTACATATCACAAAAATCTCTGATTTCCAACATACTGGGCATGTCTACATGAGCTGCCCACTGCACACTTGTTACTGCATAGTCATTTAGTACTTGCATAACCAAGTACTAAATGACTGTGCAGTAATGGCATTACTGCATAGTAATGTCCCAGCACGGTTGCCTAGTGACACTTACTATGCAGTAACTCATTACTACTACACAGTAGCATCGCACCACAGTTCATACCCAGGGATGCTACTGCCCAGTAAGCATCTCATGTAGATGCAGCCACTGTCTAAATCAGAAGTTGCTTCAATGTTATTGAAGCTTTTCCAGATCTAAAAGATATGTAATCTAATTAAAGCTCTTTTAAGGTGCCCTTCACTGTAGTATCTATATCACAAATTGAATAAAGCAGAAAGTAATTTCTCTGGCGAGGTAACTTGTCCATCCCTCTGTGGTATTTAGGTATTCACACAGCGAGTGGAATCAGCACTTTTAAATACTTACTATCTAAAAAAGAAAAATGTATGGCATGCTTATTTACAGGCTTGAGTTTCAGAGTTTAACCTGCAAATTTCTTGTTCATTCACAGCAAAATGACTAACATGATAGCATATACGAAGACTGCAGACCCACAGTTAAAACCAATACACTTCAATGGCTGCAAGAAATCATCTCACTTCATAAATCATTTCAGCATATTAAAATAATCCTGATATCTTGGTATAAATGAAGATGCACTCAAGAGTGCCTCAAGCAAACAGCAGCATTTTATGAATGCTCTACCTGTAACATAGTTGGGGGCGGGGGTTTTAATCTCCCTCCCAACCTTATGAACAGATATAGACTCATGCACGAGAGTCTTCCCAAAGTACAGATTGCATCTTTGCTTTGTATTACTCATTTTCTAACTATCACCGTAAGTCATTTCCAAATTTTTGTGGTCCATCACTTCTGAACATAAAATATACAGGATGCGAGGGGTGAGGCCTCTCCATTTAAACAACATTTAAAACCACTCTGGACTTATTGATGGGAAAAAGGTATTTTAAAGTACATTGAGCAAACTGCAACTGTATCCTACTTTGATGTTACTTTCCAATCTTTACTAATGACAATTTTCTGTTTCTAATATGATCTAGTTATGTAAAATATTTTTGCCCCGTTTTTCATTTTTCATAAAGATTCAATCTTAAAGTAGAAAATGTAAAGCTAAACTAATCACTTTGTCGTTAATCACAATAACTCCATTGTTTTACACTACAACTTGACTTAGTGACTCTAAAATACTATTTAAGAAATAATAACACCTATGAGCAAGGACATTAATCAGACATACCTAAGTTTTATACATTCATACCAAGCATTATATTCCTCCCCAAAAGTTTTATTAAAAAGATATCAGAACCAAGTGGCCCACAATCAGGCATAGTAATATCAACAAAACTAATGGAATAAAGTCATATGCAAACCATAGGGTGCTTGTACACATGTTGGGGGTTTAGTCCCCTAAATGGAAATGGTGGATTTTTAAGTGCGACTATTAAAAACCCACTGTTTCAATTTAGGGGCTTCCATCACTGTTCCAGCAAGGGGGCCAATCTTCTTTTGTGGGGGGGGAAGGGGAGGCAAAGCCTGCCCGCGTCTTCCATGGCCAGGGGGTAAAATGCCAGCAGGATAAGTGGCTCCTGAGTTGTGGGGGGCCCCAGTCCTTCCCTCTGCGGCAATGTCACCCCCTTAAGCCAACCAAGAGGGTGGCTAGTGGGCCAGATGCTGTCCCAGCTCAGGTTTGAGGAACAGTTGGATTGGGCTGGCTGCTGCCCCCCCCTCCCCAAAAAAAGGATCAGGATCCTTCCCGCTTTTTTTTTCTGATAGAGCATGTCTGTGCAAGTTCCTGGTGGGCCAAGTGTCTCCTGATCTGTGGGGGGCCCCTGGTCCTTCCCTCTGCAGCAGCAGTGGCCCCTGGGGCCTCCCAGGTTGGAGTGCCAGCAGACCGGGGCTGCTCCAGCTTGGAGGCAGCACCCCATCAGATCTAAGTCTTCCGCAAGCCCACCCACTGGAAGTCTGCTAGGTGCTGCACCCACCCTATAGCACTCTGCCCTGCCCAAGCAGCCCCAGGGGGCACCGCCACCATGGAGGGAAGAACCAGAGCCCCCTGCAGCTCAATTGTTTCCTATTGCTCTATTTTCTATTGTAGATTCCAGAATTACATCTCTTAAGGGGACGATAAAACAAGCATGAACCCAAACCCTGTTATGAGCTACTAACAGGGCACGTCTACACAAGATGCTACTGTGCAGTAGCGTTAGCAGGCACTAACCATGATGTGACTCTACTGCACATCAGTAACGAGCTACTGCACAGTAGCATCTGAAAAAAACTATGTGGGGACACTACTATGCAGTAACGCCCGTTACTGCACAGTCACTTAATACTTGCATAAGCAAATACTTGCGTAAGCAAGTACTAAATGACTATGCAGTAACAACTGTGCAGTCCGCCACTCACGTAGATGCAGCCACAGTCAATAAAATTCAAAGCCCAATTAAGAAGAAATACAACTCCATGACTTCTATTAATTAACTAGTTCTATTGTTTCTGAAGGGTCAAGACTTTCTTTAACAATCTTCCTGGAACCTAGCTCCCCACATCTCAATGCAAAAATAAACCTAAAACTACTGCTGTAGTACTACATTAGGAGGAGAATTTCCATCCACAGTAAACAGTGATCAGTTGGAGTTCTATCTAGCTGCTGCACCTGAAACACTTACTGTAAGTGTATCAATACTTACATCATTCAAGTTTTAAAAAAAGAAAACAAACAAAAAACGTTTTTGTCCAAATTCTGAACCTGTATCTTCTGTCTGATCTTTAGAAAATTAATGTACATCCTAGTCCGTTCCTTTGAACACCTATTCTCAGGATGCTTTCTCTTTTTCACTTGCCCCTTTTTTCTTTCCTAGTCATAGGAATATTTTTCAGCTTTTAGACATGATGGATAAACAAAGTTGTGATCACATGTGGTTATTAAAAACTCCTTAGAATTATTTGTAGGACAGCCCCCTGGACAGATTTCTTATGAGAAATTATATTCTCGCTGCATAACATTGCTTCTGTAAATTTAGTATTCTGTAAAATTGGTAGTATTCTTTGACAGTCTCAGTATTCCATTACCTTACTGCATACTGTTCAAATGAGGATAGTTCATTTCCTGTTAAAGGTTGATTATGACTTGCCTGTATACGGTCTTTCTGGATTTCTTCCAGAAAAAACACCAGAAGTAGTTGTAACATTATAGACACAGACAAATGTGTGTTCAGGAACTCAGAGGAAATAGACTCTTTCTACCGTGACCTAATGAACTTTTTAGATCAGAGGTGGGCAATTATTTGATCTGGAGAGCCACTTAAGGAGTTTCAGTGAGCTGCTGCAGCTCGAAGTGGGGCAGGGAGTGCAGCCCTGGGCCCGTCTGCCCTGCACCCACCAGGGGTGCCAGATGGAGCAGGCAGGCGAGGTCTCCAGGGAGACCAGACCAGGACCTCCACAGGCAGGGCATGCTCAACCAGCCACATGGAGGTGGGGAGCTGCATCCAAGAGCAGGATGGACAGGCAGGTAAGGCCAGGGCCAGGGCTGTAGGTGGGACTGCAGATGGTGACAGCACAAGGCTGGAGCTCAGGTCTGAGATGCTATCTGCTCCCCACATGTCCCTGCCCACTGAACTGGCACCCATAACAGGCACATGTGGGGAGTGGATCACAGCTCTGTCCTAAGCCCTGGCCCTGGCCCTGGCCCTGGCCCTAGCCCAGCCCCGTGATCCCAGCCCCATGTTCCCAGCCCTGGCCCCATCTGCCCATCCCACTCCCAGACACCACTCTCCACCCACTGCCCCATCCCATTCTCATAGCCAAGTGCACCTGCCTGTCCTGTGCCAGTCTCCATGGAGCCACCTGCCTGCCTGATCCATCCAGCACCCCCAGTGGTGGATGCAGGGCAAGTGGCAATGACAACCAGGTAAAGTGAGCCACCACCATGGGGGCTGCCAGGAAGCAGAGTTTGGCCACCATGCCACTCTTGTCCCACCATGCACCTGGATGTGGTAGGACCAGCCACAAGCGCCATAGCCTGTGCTGCCCCCCACACCTGGGCTGGGTGGGGCTAAGGGACCCACCACAGGTTAGATAGAAATCCTTAGTGGACTGGATCTGGCCCACAGGCCATATTTTACCCACCCCTATTTTAGGTGCATAAATTTGAATGTATTCTATAAGGACTAATTTACCTATACTAGTGAGTCATATTCAATGTATTTTTGCCCTTCAAATAACCTGGGCTACGCTTCTTTGTATGTGGTTTCTATTATAAAATCGAACTGTAAAGACAGTTGCACTTTGGACAAAAAATAATCTTTTGTTAAAGCTTATGCATTTTTTTATCTTTTAAGCCATTTAAATAAGGTATGTTTACATTTTTAAATGGGAAAAAATGGCGAAACATTAACCAACAGTCAAGAAGAAAACTGGTAGCTCAACGGATGTATGAAGTTTATAGTCCAAGTAAGACTGCCTTGAAAAGTAAGGTAATTATTGCAGTTTTCTCCACTTAAAAACAGAAGTGAACAAATCACTCAACAAAATGAAATGGACAAGCTAAACAACAGAAGCACTCTATTATGCCACTAAGTTCAAACCAATTTCCCAAACTGGTTTTACCTTGTCGTGATGCGGAAAAGTAGTGATTTTTTCTTCTGTTCTCTCTCTCTCACTTTTTTTTTAATTCTGTGGATTTTGAGGAATTGTTTTAAACCAACATTAAACACTGCAACAGCTGTACTATACATTTGGTCCAACAAATGAAAACTTTTTTCTTAAGTCACAAACATCTCCTGAGAATTTACTAGGCATGAGACATTAATGTTTATCTCTGGATCAAGAGGATTAGCATTTAGCATAGCACACAGATGGGGATGAGGTCAGTAATAAACTAGACATTATAGTACCACTGAAAGGTTTTACTTAAAGGTATCAGAGAAATGGAGAGGGTGCCACAAAATGAGACAGTTCAATCCAGATTCAGGCATGCAGCCTTTCAACAAAAAAGTTACCCACAAATATGGTCCTTCTGTTTTTCTGGTTCAGGAGAAGAAAAAGAGAAGTTTGTTGATCTTTCAGAGGATAAAACTCCTATCACACCAAGACGGCTTGGTCAAGACCCACTGGATTCTGTTCCAGACAAAGCTTTTATAAAAACATCACAGAGCTGTGAATTTTAATGCAATATGATCACCACCACCCCCCGCCCCCGGTCATTTCTTGAACTTTCTGAAGCACAGCTACACAACAAACAAAGGCTGTGCCAGTGTTATCTTTACATGAGGACAGATAGGAGTGGCATAAGATCTCCAAGACCTTGGCTACATACTCGAGTTGCTAATGTGTTGCCACGCTATCATTCCCTGTCTACTCAGGCTACCACCAGACCTTTGTTTTGTTGTGTAGATTTACCCTTAGACACAACTTTCTTTTTTAGTCTCTAATTATACCATTGCTAATCTTTACTATTGAATAAACATGTATTTAAGTTAATGCATGTTTTCTATTCCCTCTCATGTTTCTGTCACTTACATGAACAGACAATACTGATGACTATAATTAAGTGGTGTTGCATTTTAACTTGTTCTGTGCTCCTTCTTTTTATAATTTATCTTTCTGTTAATATTTAGCTGCATTTCCATTAGGAAAGCAAATATTTTACAAAAACAAAATACAGAGTTCTATTTTCATACAAGAAAAAGAATAGAGGCTATCATATGGTCAGGGAGAAAGGAAGTTGAAGGAAATTTGTAACCATCTCTCAAAATCCTCATTTTCTAAATCCTAGAAGTAATTCAACTTGATGCCCGCCCACAAACAAGTATACCGATTTCCTTTTGGAGCATTTTCTTTTACGTCTTACTTTAGTTCCAAAATTAAAAACTCTGCTAGACCATCTTTGCCTTTCAAATGCTATAAAGTAGGGGTGGGCAGTTATTTGGGCTGGAAGGCCATGTAAGGAGTTTGGGGGGGGTGTTGCTGACCCAGCATGGCGAGGGGAGGGTGCTGACCCAGCACAACAGGGACTGGTCTGACCTAGTGCAGTGGTGGGAAGGAGCACGGCAACTGATCCTATCTGGCCCTGGCCTGTCCACCCCACACCCACTGCCACGGGCACCAGACAGAGCATCCATCCAGGGGGTCTCCATGAAGACCAGCTGGGACCCGTGTGGGTAGGGCATGCTCAGCCAGGAAGAAGGAATGAAGCTGTGGACAGACAGGAAGCAGCATGGAGGAGTGGGACAGGCAGGCGGGAAGGGCTGGGACTGGGATTGTGACAGCACAGGCCCAGGGCACAGGAGTGAGCCACTCTCCTTATGGCCTGTACTGTTACTGCCTCACAATCCCAGCCCCAGTACCCACCTGCCTGTTCTTCTCCCAGAAGCCACTCTCTACCCACCCATGACCCCATCCTGTCCACCCAGCTGAGTGTCCCCTGCCCATGAGGCTCCCAGGCCAGTCTTTATGGGGATCTGGCCTGCTCATCTGCCTGCTCCATCCAGCCATGGCCAGTGTGAGGCGGGTTGCCTAGGATGCCCGGGCAGTGGGGCTGGGTCCAGTAGCAGTAGCAATGCTGGCAACAGCAGCTGGAATAAGCCTCCACTGCCAGGAAGCTGAGTCAAACCACTGTGTCACCCCAGCCCTGCTGCGTGCCCAGGGGCAGCGGGACCAGCCTCATGCACGATGGCCTGGACAGCCCCCCATGCTTGGGCCAGGTGGGGCTGAGGGACCTGCCACTGGCTGGATACAATCCCTTGGCAAGCCAGATCTGGCCCACAGGCTGTATTTTGCCCACCCTTGGTCTAAAGTAATGTCCCCGAATATGAAAAGAAAACTAAGTTTATTGCTCCCCATCCCCCAGCAATACAAACATGCACACACACACACAGAGCTACTAATTCTATAATAGGATCAAATGTCACATATGTGTAGATTCAGTGACAACAGCAGCTTTTCCAGTGTAAAGAAAAACAGGTGTGTGCTGGCCACAACAATATGGTAGTTAAGTTATATTTTTTTAATACATTATTGGATCAGATGCCAGAACTACCACAGGAATTAAACTGTGGCTTCATTGACTGGTTCAAGTATTTCTGAGGCTAACAACTATCAACAGAAGCAATTGTTCGTATCCCCTTTCTGCTGTACCTATTAATCATCACATAACAACATAAACATCATTACATATTTATAATTACAACACATTACTGCTATTTCTGATAAGAAAAGAACTTCATGTTAACAAGGAGAAGCATAACACTTTGACATGCAAGAACCAGAATGAAAGATATACAGTCCCCTGCCCATTACGCACCTTACCTCAGTTTTCTTCCTTTGGTTGTCAGTATTTAAACAAGGAGACTATGTTTAATTTATTTTAGTTGTCCCCATTAGACAGAAATGGGAAAACTACTACAATTATTAAAATTGGCTGAAAAAGGTTATAGTGCATGCATCTACACCTGCCATTAATGTGAAGTAATAAACTTTGGAGCTTATTGCCCCATAGTTTATTGCTCCTGAGAGCGCCATTTGAAAGTGCACTCAGGACCTCAGCACACTGAGCCAGGGACCCCAGGGGTCAGCCTGGGGCTGCTCCCCATTGGCTCTATGTGCTGCAGAGGGGCTGGCTGGGGCATGAGGGCGCTCCAGTGCAGGGCTGACCAGCAGGCACTCCCACACTGAAGCGCCCTTGTGCCCCAGCCAGCCAGGTCAGCAGCATCTATAAATATAAAAAACTCCACAACAGGACCATACTTGTATTTACCAATACTATTCTGCTGTGGAGTTAGTTTACTCCAACCTAATAGTGGCACATGTGTAGACTGCAGAGCTAATTAGTCTGTAAACATCTCATGTAAACACACCCAGTATCAGTGCAATCAATTTTTGGATATTACCATTCCAACAATAAGATAGTCCTCAAGCCCTCCATTTATACAGTAAGAGATGAAAATAGAATGTCAAATAGAATCAAATGCTGCATTTTTTACCTTGGAAGTTACATGGCAGAAGCCTGAAGATATCAGAGAACTTAGGGAACTCTTAGGTGTCTTTTTTTCCCAATATGTCAGTGTCATATATGTGATCAGTGTGGCCAAATTACTTTGAATTGAGAGCTAAAGACGTTTTTCTTTTTTCTCCTCGACAGTACTATCCTATGGCAGAGTTAATTAGTTTCTTGCACGTGAATACTGGCACATGTGTAGACTGTGATGCTTTACTACGGAGCTAACTGTTCAACCAACTCTGTAGTAAACCACACGTGTAGATGCACCCACTAGGTGTTAATATGAAGCTTATTCTTTCCAGAGCATAATGCTAAGACAATTCTGAATTTACTAGCATACTGCCCACCAAGAATGATGTGGGGGGCAGGTGGAGATAGAGCACCGTCATCCATCACCCTGCACTGCCGCCGCCTCCCATGAGCAGGAGGGAGGAAGCTTGCGCATGGTGGCTGCCGCTGCTCCATGTCCAGCCACATGCCAGGCCCCCCTGCTCCACATCCAGCCCAGGAGCAGGAGTGGGGACACAGTGGGGGGAAGCTTGCACATGGCTGCTACCGCCACCCATCACCCTCCTCTGCCACCACTCCGTGCCCGACCCCATTTTGTCCCCGGAGCAGTGGCCGTGTGGGAGAGCGGGTGATGGAAGCAGCCACCATGTGCAAGCTTGCCCGGACACAGGGGGGTTTAGGGAAGCTTGCACACAGCAGTTGTTGCCACCACCTCCCACCCCATACTGCTGCTGCTCCAGGGACAAAGCAGTACTGGACACAAGGGGTGGGGGGAAGCTTGCATGCAGCAGCCGCCACTGTCACATCCATTGTCCCACACCGCTGCCACCTCCCAGGAGCGGGGGGAGCAGCTTGCCCTGCCATCCCCTCCACCAGCACCCTGCACCACCGCTGCCTCCAAGGAGCAGAGCCAGTGGGGAGGCAAGGGCAGCAGTGCTGGCCTTGCCCCCTGCTCTGTCCCCACCATCCCCACCATCATGGCAGTGCTTTGCCATCCCACTCCGTCCTTGCTGTTCCCCATGGAGCACTCTGATTGGTTGTTTCAGTAAGCATTGTGATTGGGTGCCGAGACAACCAATCAGAGTGCTCCAAGAGCATTACGGATAGCCAACAGACACACAGACAGACAGACTAAGCCCTTTATATATAGTCAAATCTGTGTTATCCAGCACTTTATTAACCGGCATGCTCTACTAACCGGCATGCCGATTGATGCAGCAAAAGTGAAACTGGAAGTCCCACCATGGCACTTCCAATGTTGTCAAGTCTCACTTCAACAACTTTGGACCACAGCCCAGGGCACAGCAGCCTGCATGGAGCCCTCCTCCTTGTCCCCCAGCATACTGACTCCAGGGAGTGAAAGCCCTGGCACACCAGACCCAGCGAAAGGGGCAGCAACCTGAACAGGCAAAGACACCCCTCAGGTAACCAGCATGTTTGATTAGCTGGCACTCCCCATTCCCCATGGATGCCAGATAACACAGCTCTTACTGAATATAGAATTTGAATGTCTTCCATAACAAGTCACTTCACCTCAAGTTACCAGCCCACAGTGAGTGTGGGTTCCACTAGTAATGCTAAGAGACAGGCTTGGGGTAACAGCACACAACAAATAATTAGATCTGTATTTGCAATGAAATGTAACAACGTCCTTCTGGTCTCTGGTATAACTTCCATACCTAGCCAGATCGAGGATTTTGTAAAGAATGGTACAGGAGCAGTGACCAGCACTCCAGGGTAGTTAAACCCTCAATGCCAGTTTCCCCCTCCCACAACACCAGAGTTGATTACACTGTAGAAACAGCAGTGGGGGGCCTTTTTTTTTTAAATTCCTGAATCAGATAAGAATCCAGCACGTACACACCCACCCTCAACACCCCATCTCTTTCCCTCCTCTATATGCACAGCAGCACATCCTCTCACCTCTCATTCTCTACCCCCTACACCTACTGCAGCAACTACTACTGACCCAGGGAGTGGGAGAACTCCAAAGTTGCTCCTGTTCTGCTCCAGTCAGGCTGCATGAGGAGTCAGGCACAGCCATGGACAGCATCAGTGGCAGCAGCAGGCAGGTCCCCCCTCCCTGAGCCTGCTCCTGGGCTGGCAGGAAACATCCAGGGGGGACGAGAAGGGAGAGGAAACCCACCCACTGCTGCAGTCTTGGACTGAACCTGGCCCCTGCGCAGCCCACCTGGAACAGAACAGGAGAGTTCTGGAGCTCCTTCTACCCCCCAGGTCAGCAGGAAGCAATGGGGAAAGTGGCAGCAGTGAGCAAAGGGGGAGGAAATGTGAGGCAAGGGAATGTGCTGCTGAGCACAGAGGGGAAGCAGGAAGGGAATTCTTATTTTCTTCAGGGACTTAAAAGAAGTCCACAGCAGCTGCTCCCAAAGTATTGTCTGAAAGGAGAGTGTAACTGCACCACTGCCTCGCCTCTGGATCTGTCCCTGCTTCCATCTCATTTGGGGAAAGAATTAATGAGACAAGACTGGAGGAGCCAAATACATGTGGCTTGGCTAAGTGACACAAGACAGCCAACATCTGCTAGCTAACTGAAACTCTTTATATATTCAAATAACAAAGAATGAAGAGTGAGGAATAAGAAGATAACACCTAATTAGGAATATGAGAGGAAATTATTAAACGGAAAATGTTGACTATCCTGAAAAGCATCCAAACAGTGAGTACTTTTAACATGTGGAAAAATTCTGAAAGGAAGTAGTGAACATCCTACCCTTTGGGTCATTTAAGACTTTTCCTAATAAAGCAAAGTACATTACTGTATAAAACAATTCCACATGGGAAGGATATAGACTAGAGCAGTGGTTTTCAACCTTTTTTGTTCCAGGACCCATTTGTAAATACCAATGGTCAGTTCTAACCCAGTGCTCTTCACTCCTGACCCTCTGCGCCCCTGGCCCCAATCCCACGCCAGTGTGTGGGGCGGGGAGGGGGGAGGGGGGCATATGTGCGGTGGGAACTCTGCCAGCCTGCAAGGAAAAAGCCATGGTTTCACACATTTTTCTCCTTTAAAAGAGAATCCATTTTTAGATCCATTAAGTTTGTTCACAAACGTTTCATATTTTCTTGCAACCCACTTTTGGGTCACAACCCACAGGTTGAGAAACACTGGACTAGAGCATCTGCTAGCCCTCTTCCAACTCTAATTTCTATGACTGTGCAATTTGCTTTTGATTAAAGGGAACACACGGACAATGCTGAGAGGTTTAGAAAAATAAAAGCTGCTTAATTTGAGATGATCAGATGAAAGGTTCTATAAAAGTTCATTCAGAGTATTACTGCTAGCAGCTAAGGTATAAAAACATACAAAACAGACTGGCTATTTTTACCCTAGTTATTGCTTTGTAAATTCAATCCAGAGTTAGAAGGAGATCTAGTTGCACCACATTTAATCAGAGACAAGTTCTAGTCATTATATTCAAATCTAGGTTTTACCCCTCGTCTCCCAAGGGTAAGGATTTGCTGTTCATGCCCAGCTCTATACATAGCTGAAGTCTTATACCTAAAGGTGCAAAGCACGTCAATACAGGCAGTTCTCAGACTTACGATGCAATTGGTTCCTGAAAATCATGTCTTAAATCTAAATGTCGTAACTCATAACAAATTTTCCCATAGGAACAATGTTATAAATGAGTGATTGGTTCCTTTATGACACTCAGTACAGCTTTGTCCAGCTGGTAAGTCTGTTGTGGTGGAAGGGAAGGGACTAGAGGGCAGATCAGGGCCCCCATGGTGAAGGAGGGATTGGGGCAGGGGCTGGGACAGGGGAAAGCACTGCTCAGGTGGGGTGGGGGGCAGGGAACAAAGACACAGCTTGTCCATGAGGCGTGGGGAGGTGGGGTGGCAGCTCCTGCCACTGTACACCTTTGGTCCAAGAGCTGGTCATCTGGCGGCTCCAATCACTGCTCCCACTGCTCATCTGGGAGGGCACAGGGGAGACATGTGCCCCAAGATCTGTGCAGGGCGGGCAAGGCTGGGGCTGCACTACACTGCAACCCTGGCCAGGGCTATGGGGGGGCTACAGTGAATTTTCAGGTGGGTACAGCATCTCACAGCTCCTGCTCCACCGCCCACCCTGCCCCGATTCAGGGGCACACACCCCACATGCCTCCTGCCGCTCACCCAGCCGGAGCAGGGTGGGTGCGGGACACAACCAGGGGTTGTCCAGGGGGCACAGGGAGGGAGGGGGTGCCTCCCGCTGCTGCATGCCGCTCGTCTGGAGACCATGCAGTAGCTCCATTCCACACCCACCCCACCCCAGCTGGGCAAGCAGCGGCAGGGCCCCTACTCCCAGCACTGCCACACCTGACCAGCATGCAGCGTGGTACAGTCCCAGCCCAGCCTGCCCCATGCAGATCTGGGGGCACAAGCCCCCCCGTGCCCTCCACAAGCCACCAGACAAGGAGCTCCTGGACCAAAGGCATGCAGCGGCAGGAGCCACCCCCCCACACCCACATACAGACGCATACCCCAGGATGAGCTGCACCTTCATCCTGAGCCCCCCTGCCCGGCCTACGCAGCGCTTGCCATAGCCCTTGTCCCTGCCCCTCCCCCAATCCCTCTTTTAATGCAGTCTTCAACTACCTGAAGGGAGGTTACAGAGAGGATGGAGACTTCCAGATGGATCTGCCCCTCCACACACCCCTTCCCTTCTCCCTTCCCTTCCACCACAACAGACTTACCAGCTGGACGCAGCTGTATTGAGCTTCGTAAAGGTGAAACCCGTGTCGGAACCTCGAAATATGGTGGCAATTTATAAAGGTCATAAGTGCTGTTCGTCGTAAATCGAAAAGTCGTAAGTCGAGGACTGCCTGTATAATATTAGACAAAGATTAACTTCTCCTGCCCTTTACTGCCTCAATTAACATTGACATTATTAGCTTAAATATATTTAAAGGATCTTTAAGCATGAGCAGATTATTTATGGTCTTTAGATGCTATAAAGCAATTTAGTAGATCTGGCCCCCAGTGTGGGGCTCCCCATGGGTCCATGGGAAACCCTACAGGACACAGCCTAGTCCACTAGATCAGGTACAGAGGGTGGTGTGGGACTGGCATGGGGTCCCAGAGCTCCATCCTAGCATGTGGGCCCAGGTGAGGGCAGCAAAGTGTTCCAGAGCCTTATCCCAGAGTACAGAGGCAGTGCCTCCAGCATGCAGGGGTGGCTAGAAGCCCCAGCACAGCACCCAATCCCAGTGGATGGGATGGTACAAGATCCAATCCAGCACGTCAGTCAGCCTTGCACCACTCATCTGGCTCAGAGTCAAAATGCCTAAGCCTTTTGCTATAAAGCTCTCTTCAAATTATACATTTAAACAGAAATGAATGGAGTAACTATTTTAAATAAGCACCACAAGATTAATGGCTTGAAGGTCATCAGATGTGACAAAAACAATTTTTCATAGTTAATAAGAGAGGACATGATAGCCATCTTCAAATAATAGAAAGGCTGCCATAAAGAAGATGGAGAACACCGTATCTCCCTCACTACAGAAAGTGGGACAGACACCAACAACTTGAAACTGCCGTGAAGTACACTGGATATCAAGAAGAAGCTTCTTTGCTGTTAAATCAGCGAGGCAGTGGAACAGACTGCCTATGGAAGTTGTGAAATCTTCTTTACTGGACGTAGAGAAGCACCAATACATCAGTCCAATATCAGATCAGCACCAATATAAAGAAAACTGCAGTTTTCTTTATATTGGTGCTGATCAGAAATCAGCCTGATGTGGTCAATAAATGGCCCATGCATGTGCGCAGGCACAGCACAGCCCGTAATCAGTGAGAAGCTGGGTCTTAAAAACCTCCAAGGATGAAGAGTCCACCACCTCTCTAGGTAACCTGTTCCAGTGTTTTACTACTCTTGCAGTGAGAAAAATCTTCTTAATATCTAACCTAGGCTTCCCTTGCTGCAACTTGAGACCATTGCTCCTTGTTCTGTCATCTGCCACCACTAAGAACAGTTTATCTCCATCCTCTCTGTAACCTCCCTTCAGGTAGTTGAAGACTGCTATTAAATCCCCTCTTGGTCTTCTCTTCTCTACACTAAATAAGCCCAGGTCCCTCAGCCTCTCCTCATAAGTCAGCTCCCCCAGCCCCCTCACCATTTTCTTTGCCCTCCACTGGACCCTCTCCAGTTTGTCCACATCCTTTCTGTAGTGGAGGGCCCAAAACTGAACACAGTTCTCCAGATGTGGCCTCAGCAGTGCTGAATACAGGGGAATAATCACTTCCCTTGACCTGCTGGCAATACACCTACCAATGCAGCCAAGTATGCTGTTAGCCTTCTTGGTAACAAGGACACACTGTTGGCTTGTATTCAGCTTATTGTCCACTGTCACCCCAGGTCCTTTTCTGCAGAGCTGCTGGCCAGCCAGTCACTCCCAGCCTGTACCAGTGCATGGGATTGTTCCATCCTAAATTAACTTGTCCTTGTTGAACCTCATGAGATTTCTTTTAGCCCAATCCTCCAGTTTGTCTGGGTCACTCTGAATCCTAGTCCTACCTTCCAGCATATCTACTACTCCACCCTTTAATTGTACTATAATAGTTATATTGCTTTTTCTACCTTTGGAAGAACTTCTCTGAACATCATTTTTTGTCTTGGAAAATGCAGACAAACATAGGTAAGATCAGTAGTTTTGATTATATTGCCACAGTTAAAGCAAGGGTTGAGGGCACTGTCAATGTTCTCCCACTGCAAGGATAGGATGTAGTACGTCAAAATACACTTGACAGATCCAAGGAAAAGGACTATGCCCCCCACTACAGAGGAAGGCAGAACGTCCTCCAGTCTTTGCCAGTCTGACCATGGAGTAAAATTAATTTCTGATTCCAAATGTGGCAATCAGTCTGACCCTGAGTGGAGGGGCAAGACCCTCAGCCAGGAACTTCTGGGTTTTTTAAGTCTTAGCATGAGCATCAGCACACCCCAGTCAAAATTGTCAGCCTTAGCTACAGCCAACACCCAATACTTTTGAAGAAGATGAACAAAAACCCTGGTAATTTTAGCACTAGAAGGGGAAAAAAATCTTTCCCAGTCCCATGTGGCAACCAGCAAAGCCCAGACACATAGGTAAACCAAACACCCTGCACTGCATCATGGGGACCACAAATCATGGGGACCACAGTTCCTTGGACTGCACACCTTAACTGGAGAGCCAGAACTCCTGTTTCTGTCATCCTACCACCTCCATACATTTTCTCAGCTCTTTAATCTGGTATCAGAACCAAACCTGTTGTCAAGCTCTGTTTCATTTTCCTGCTGCTGAGCATGGTCCTGTCTAATTTCTGTGGAGATCTCCTGGGCTCCTCCTACTCCTAAATCATCCCTTACCGATACCCAACTTCTTGAAAAGCTTCAGTTAGGGGTGCACCAACAGAGATTTTGGGGGCCAATACCAATAGCCGATTTTTAAAGGAGACATATCAGCTGATCCGATTTCCAATACACAGCCTGGAAGCCTGGAGGGCTGCATGCAGCTGGTAAGTCTGGTGTGGTGGAAGGGGAGGAGGGAGAGAAGGGAAGATCAAGGCCCCTGTGGTGAGGAGGGGGAATGGGGTTGGGGCTCTGAGCGAAGAGTATATATAACATTATCCTCTGGAAAAAAAGGAACAGAGGATAGATTGTTAAATTTCCTGCAAGCAGATAATCAACATTCATCCCTCATACTGCAAAATCTCTCCAATAACCACCACCCTATGCAAGTTTTATTTATACACATCCCAACTAAGGTTTCTATTTCGTTTAGTCATAGTTAAGTAGCAAATATCTTTACTGAGCTGTAAACATCTGAAACGGACCAAATGCTTCAAATCCATTAAACCTGAATGCTACATTTAGGATAGTCATATTGCTACTTTTTCTAAGTGACTGATAGTGACAGTAGATCATCATTTCTTAAGGTATAATTCAGATAACATGTCTATCTATACGTAGCCTCTGCCAACAACTTCCCTAAAATGTTAACTGCCTTTTTAAAGCTAACGCTCTACCTAGCACGCTAAACTAATGAAAGCCCATAACAAGAAAGACAAAAATCTTGGTTTGCCAACATTACGCAGAGACCCATATTTACTATTTGCAAACATGTTTAAAGTTACAAATGGATGCCTTAAGACAATCTCTAAAGCACTCTTTCTTTACCAGCCATGAATTTGGCAGCAACTTTGCTACTACAGTTAATGCAGGAAGTGAGGATATCTGTTGCCAACTCAGGTTAGAGATTAATTTACCATACTTCATCAGTGCATAGTACGTCAGTTAGTCTAGGCTCCATGTGGTCTGTCTAGACCAGCCTTTTTCTCAGCATTTTTTGCTAGTATTAGGAAAGCTTCAGCAATAATAGCAATGATGGGAATACAAATACAAATTGTGTGCTGGAATTTTGATCTCCATGCCACCTAACTTTGCCAGAGTACACTGATTTATCTGCCTACGACAGAGCTGCCACTGGTATTATAGGCGATGAAACTGCACAAATGGCAGGTTGAGAATTTCTAAAACAAAATGCTGGTCTAAGGTCTGTTACAATGGTCTACAGAAACTAGTTCCACAAGATTTTTCTGTTCGAGTAATCCTGCCAGCCCTCCAGTGAATTAAGGGACTAGGCCCTGCACATTTACTCTTTTGTCAAACTATTTCAACCTATATCAATAAGCCCATTGTTCAGTTTTAAGATGCTGATTATCAGAAAACACTTCTGCCTCAAAACATGCAAAAATAGATTTTTTTCCTGAAGATTGGTTGTCATCTTTGAAAGGTAAAGAGCAGAACAAAATGATGGCTGAACTAGACAGATTTGTATTGAGCTATTAGGTTAACTGCTACGAGTACTGGTAAATTGTCTGTATGCTCCTCTATTACACTGTAAAGTCTTATCTGGCTCAAAATGTATAAGTCCTTGTCTTTTTAAAAATGTAACAACTAGGAAAAGTTGTTCTATGATTTTCTTTCACTAAAATTCCACTGCAGGTACAGTCTAAGAAATGAAAATCCATCTTCAAGTTTGCAATATCAAGACTGCATGACTGCACAAGAGAACCTGAAAGTATTATTAAGCAGAAATTGACTATAAAGTTTAGGCCACTAAGCTAGAACAATGCAAGAGAAATACAAACAGTGAACAGCTTTGTCAAAAGAAAATTAAAACTTACATTTTCCATTTAAAATAATAAATACATTATTAGTACGGTAATTGAGATATGATATTTGGTAATTTAATGTCAATGGAAAATACTATTGCTAGACCAGTAGCTCTCAACTTTTTAGACTCAAGACACCTCAGAAAGTGCCAGCCAACTCTGTTTTCACTCATTTTTTGACTACAAAAAATAATATAACGTTTTTCTGCTACAAAGAGCTAAGGAAAGCCCACAACTGGTCAAAATGTGTTTAACACTATGGATTCCTATTTGAATTCTCTGGATACATCCACACATGCAAGCACGTACGCTTGCAGCAGTTCAAATAGAAGTGGTGCAAATTTGCGCTGAGGCTTTTTGCCTCATCTCTTTGTCTCAGCAACATGCACTTTCTTGTGGAGCAAACTGTACCACTTGGGGCAATATAACCCTGCCTGGCTCCACCCGGATCTGCAGCCAGGGGGAGCTAGAGCCTGAAACCAGCACCTGTGCTGTCCCCAGCAGTATACAAAGCTGCCCTGTCCTGGCCCCATCTGTACAAATGCTGCCCTGGCAAGCCACTCAGGACTACTCGCTCTCCATAGCTTCTGGGGCTTGGCCACTTGGTACCTGGGGACACTACCCCTTGTGCCAGCTGGACTGCTGTAGCAGTATCACAAATCCAGTTTCACAAATACCCCCAAATCCATGTTTTTCCACAATTAACACAAAAGACCACTCTACACACACACACACACACACACACACACACACACACAC
>NW_017728927.1:629511-632989 GCF_001723895.1 Crocodylus porosus
ACACACACACACACACACACACACACACACACACACACACAGAGCGTGCAACCAGTTGGGAAATGCTTTATTGGTATATTTACAATGTTAAAGCATGTAGAAGCCTACCAGTGTCTCTATAATCAAGATAAAATAAATTCTAAATACCTATATGTGTTGATGTATATTTTTGGTTTTCTTTGCACATGATAGGTGTGTGATAGGGGGATGTGGTGTTTGCAGGAAGGGGGTGGGAAGACGTGTGGGGGAGGGTGTGTGTGTGTGTGGAGGGATGTGGGTTGGTATGTGGGTAGGTGTAGGGTGATTGCTGGGGGGGCTGTGGGTGTGGGGGACCTTATGGAGGGGCTGCTCAGGAAGGGTGGGTCCCCTGGCCCCCACAGTCTGCATCCCCACCCCCACAGCACATGGAATGCCCCCCGCCACAGGGCCCTAGCTCCCCCCTGGAGGGCCACAGCTCCTATCCCCCAAAGGGTTCCAGCCCCCCCATCCAGGGCCCATAACTTACCTTTAGCAGCAGCAGTGGGAGTGGGGCGCTCTGAGCCATGGCAGCAGGACCCAGCGCAGCACGCAGGGACTGCACACCGGACCCAGCCAGGTCCTGTCAGCCCTGGGGACTGTCTGACACCCAGCTGGGCAAGGCCCTTAATGCCAGGACCTGGCATGGTACATGGGGACTGCATGCCAGGCCCAGCTGGGTCCTGGGGCTTTTCTGCTATCTGGCCGGTCCAGGCCCATGGTTGCAGGACCCGGCATGGCACCTGGTGACCATGGACCGGGCCCAGCTGGGTCCTGCCACCCTCGGGGCCCCTCTGCCACCCAGCCAGGCCAGACGGCACACAGGGACCTGCCAGGCAGCAGGAGCAGCCCTAGGGCTGTGCCGGGTCCTGCCGCTATGGGCCTAGCCTGGCCAGGTGGCAGAGGGGCCCCGAGGGCAACAGGACCCAGCTGGGCCCAGCACATGGTCCCCACGTGCTGCACTCCGCAGCCTGCCTCTGCCGTGCTGTGCCTGCATTTTTTCGTTCCCGCATATGCCTCTTGCCCCACCTCAAAGGGGTTTGAGGTGGGGCAAGAGGCATGTGCGCACTCGTCTGAATGCGCCCTCTCAGTTTATCTTGTGAATGATGTTTGCACACCTGTTCTAACACCACATGGCACTTCAGGACACCCTTGAAAGGATTTCAAGGCACTGCAGGGTGCCACTGCACCCTGGTTGAGAATCACTGTGCTAGACACTGCAACATGTCATGTCACACTGAACCAGCTCACATTAACAGACAATATTAATTTCTATGGAAACAATGGCAACAGAAAGAAACAACTTATGCAGACCCACAAACACAATCATTTCATTGCTCGTTAATGCATGTCAGCACTGTGTTTACTGTATGCTGAAAAATCTCAAGAGACAGCAAGACATAACAGCTGATGAACCGTGCTTGTGAATGTTTAGTAAAATATGCTCATCCTACATTTACATTATCTGCATGTGTACTATAACCTGGATCAGTTCATTTTTGTTGAGCCCTTAGAGTACCTGAGACTCAACAGAGGAAAGTTATTTTACTAGTGAGTGTGTATTTAAAACGAACCCTCTTTTTCATCTAAAAAGGAGGAACCAGTTTGCTGCAATTATCCTACTATGGCCTCAGATGAAATGTTGGTCCTTTTAGAAGTTAAAAGAACTTTAGCTGTTGAATTTGACAACAACATTTGTCTTCTGGGAATTATTAGCTAAATACTAAATATCTACACTCCTCTTTTCATTTAAGGCCTGAGATAAATTTTCTAGTTACGAGGATTAATCAGAATTCTAAT
This sequence comes from Crocodylus porosus, assembly GCF_001723895.1. Classification (NCBI taxonomy): domain Eukaryota; kingdom Metazoa; phylum Chordata; order Crocodylia; family Crocodylidae; genus Crocodylus; species Crocodylus porosus. The sequence goes on from NW_017728927.1 coordinate 631,327, forward strand.
TAAAAAATCTCATAATTATACTTCACAATCTGCTTTTATATACAATTCAGATTAAACCATTTTGTGGACACTAGGCTATATGACATAAAGCTTTAAAAATACTCCAAAATGATAGTACTTTCATTGCATTTTGAAAGGAAGGCATCTCAGTAAAACTAGAGATTCTCAGAAATGTTCCCAGATTAAACAAGCTTACACTTGCGGATTTTTTCATAGGTAGCAATTTTTTTATTGACTGCCTTTAAATATTTCATCCATGTAGCTAAAACATTTTAGAGGAGATTTTTAAAATAAGGATATGGACTTAAAAGCAAGTAACCATGAAGTAGACTTTACTCCGAAGCTAGCTAGCTTACCCCACTTTCACCTACAATAGCAAAGGAGTATGCACTTGGACAGTTACCATGAGGTGGCTGACAATCTGTAAATTCACACCCTGACTTGCCTTGCACAAAAGTGTTTGTGTCAAAAAACAAAGAAAACCAAGTACTGAGACAGTAGTTTTACAAGATGCATTATGCAATGCAGTAGTATAGTGATACAAATGTCATTTGCTCCAAAACTTTTCAAAGGAAAATGCCAATTAAAAAAAGCTAAATTTAGAGGCAGATGTATAAACTGCATACTCATAGCAACTCTAAAATTAATTCAGTCTCCAGAGAAATATGTTCACCTTCATGAAAGTATAACATTTTCATATGCTGCAGTGGACTTATTGGAGGGAGAGAATTTCCTTGTCCCTATAGGTGCGTCCACACATGCAAGCATGTGCACTTGCAGCAGCTCAAATAGAAATGGTGCAAATTTGAGCCCAGGCTTTTTGCCTCAGCACATGTGCTCGGATATGCACTGTGTTGTGGAGCTCCCTATTGGAAAACTGAAAAATCCCTGATAAAAAAATCCCAAAGTCACTCTGTTAAATACCCCAAAATCCATGTTCCTCCACGATTAAAACAAAAAAACACTATATAGAGAGAGAGAGTGAGACACAGAGAGACAGTTGGATATGTTTTATTGATATATCTATATTGTTAAAGCAGTTTGGATGCCTAGCAGTGTCTCTATCATCATAATAAAATGAATTCTAAATACCTATGTTTTACAGCCCCCCTGCACACCAGGGGCAACAGGCCTCCCAACAGGGGCCAAATGGCTGCGCAGAGGCTACCACTCGCCCTTCAGGGCCCACATGCCTGACCCCAGCCCCACAGTTGCTGCCCCACTTGGCCCCATCCACCACTGGCCCCTGCAGCCCCTCCCCCCAATGACTGTTCCACCCAGCCCAACTCCCCTTCTGCTCCTCCACACCCCACAATGACTGCCCTGCCTGGCCCCATCCCTGCTTGTACTCCCAGCCCCCTGATGGCTGCGCCCCCAACCCTAGGCTCCAGCACTTAAAAAAAAAGCCTCTGCTCATAGTAGAAGCAGGGGATGGGGGGGCTTCGGGGCCTCCTGGTAGAGCACAGGGCAGCAGGGGACAGCAGGGCCTGAGCTGGGGCCGCTGGGGCTGTCACCCAGCCCTGCTGTGCACGCGGGGCCCCAGTGACCCCGGCAGCAGCTAGAACTGCTGGTAAGTGCTGGTGTTTTTTTGGTTTTCTGGTTTTGTTTTGTTTTTTAATTGTGGGGATGCTGGGGTGGAGGGGCAGGGATCAGGGGCCTCAGG
>NW_017728927.1:633190-644517 GCF_001723895.1 Crocodylus porosus
GCACTGGAGCCCTGCTGCTGACATACTGCCTGCCCTCCATGGGCAGGCAGCGTGCTTCAGCACCAGGGCAAAGGGTTTGAGACACTGAAAGAAACACATGCAGGCTCATCTGGACACGCCCTATGAATCTCAACACAGTTGAGTTCAAGAGCTCTTACTGATAGCTGTTCTATTCCATACTGTTGTATTACCATCGCTGATATTATAGTTTCATGGGCCAGCTATTTAAAGCTATCTTTGCCAAAAAGCTGTACTTCTTTCTTTACCCTTTGCCTCCTCCTTGGCCCAGTTCATTGTCCCTGTTACAGTCACATTAATACAGGAAGAAAAAAAATACTTGAATTCCTCTAGGCTCTAATTTTGTAGGGCAAGATGCTAGGCTGTCTGCCAAGTCAAACTGACCACAAGATTTTCCTTTCTTTTTTAAGCACAGGAATTCATATTGACAAGAATTAAGGCATGTGTGTGAACATGTTAACACTTTAAGGTTATCCTTTGAAAAGTCAGTTACATTTCAGAAGTCTCCCTTCATTTTAGCCAAGATACGCAAATTATTTCTTATTTCATACCAATAATTAGTTCTCATGCTCACTTTGGGCTCACAACAGTACTGAACCTTTTCATATAGACTAACCTGAATTTTCATAAGCTAGTTCATTAACATATTAACAGTTGACATTTCAGAGTAATAGGGATAACGTTCTGAAATTCAGCTGCTCGTTTCAAAGGATTCCATCTGCAAAAGCATGTCTGAAAAGAAAGAAGGCAGATTCTTAAAAAAGTATGCATTTCCATCATTCATAGTAGTAGTCTACTAGCATTCAAAAACAGGATGTCTGGCTGCAATTACAAGGAAACCTGAGAAATCTGACCTTTTTAACATAAAAAACAAAGTGTTCTGAAAGACAAAATACATGATACCATTCTTCTGATAATCATCAGAATGGTCACTTCTCTTTCAGTACAACCACTGTGTTGCTCTATCTATATAATTGAACTTAATCAGAAAGCATCCTGTATACGTCTGGAAAAATAAATACTGCTTTCTCTTTACTAGAGATGCACTGATATATCAGTCGCATATTGGATCAGCACTGATAAAAGGAAAATTAACATTATCAGCAATTGGCTTTTTTTGGCTGGGGTAGCCAATAATGTCACTGATAAATGCCGCGTGCATAAGCACAGCCACAGCATGCATGGGGCCAGGAATGCAGCCTGGCAGCTTGGACAGTAGCATCTGGCTGTGGCAGGGAAAAGGCATGGGGGAGGGAAGGGGTATGGGGGGGCAGATCAAGGCTCCCATGGTGAAGGAGGGAGTGAGGCAGGGGCAGGTGCTGCCTAGCCAGAGCCGTGAATGCGACTCCACCAGGAGTGGGATGGAGCTGTGGGCAGTTCGTCCACAGGGTGAAGGGGGGCAGCTCCCTGCTGCTGCACACACCCTCATGGGAGGCAGTGGGGCATGTACCTCCCTGGATTTGTGTGTGGAGTGGGAGCAGGCTGCCTGCTGCTGGCTCAGAGTCAGCCTCTTTCCGGCGGAGGCTGGACCAGTGATGGGCTCAGGGCAAGTAGGGGCAGGGCAGGTGGCAGCAGCGCCGAGAGGGGTGGCTATGGCAAATTTTAGGGTGGCTATAGCCCACCCCGTAGCCCCCACTTCCAGCGTTGCTGCTGCCCACCCCCACCTGCCCCGAGGCCCAGCCCTGGCCCAGCCCCTCTGCTGGGAAAAAGATGGCACAGCCCCTGGCCCTGAGCCTGCAGAGGGCAGTCTGCCCTTGCCCTGAACACAAATCCAAGGGGGCACATGTCCCCCATACCTCCCCCAGGGCTACGTCCCACTCCCTCCCTCATCTCAATCTGCCCACACCACACCCCTTCCCCACACCTCTTCCCCCCCACAGACTTACCCACCTGACACTGTTCTCCAAGCTGTGGGGCTGCATTCCTATAAATGATCCTATTGGATCACTATCAGCTGATATAGTTGGTTAATAGTTTTTTTGGGCAATACTGAATTTTCTCGGTGCACCCCTACTCTTTACTAATTTTAATGCTTTAAAAGAAAAGTTAGAGAGCTCTCTCCCTTGTCCAATTACTCTGTATAAAAGGAGACGTTATTGCAACAAGTACTGTACAAGAAAAATTACAGCACTGCTTCCTGAGAATAACCTAGGTTCCACATTGTATGGTCATTTTGTAGGATAACCCCTTCCCCACCTGAATGTTAATAGCTTAGGAAGTGCAAGATTTCTTATCTGTTAAGCACTGTTCTTGAATATTATTGCATTGCACCTTCCATACAAGGGTCTTCTAAAAGCCTGTATACTTTTCTATTTCTGGTAGTTAGCCACCTATATGCTTTTGTTTAACAAAATAAAATGAACACTCAGACTATTTAAAGTCCCAAACAAAATCTGAAGGCATTTAAACTTTTCAGGATGGGGCTTATGGCAGAGTTCTGAAATGGAGACTCCTAGTTCCTGTTTCTCTTATTGAAATATTTTTATGGAGTGTCACTTTTTTCCCACCCTACCCTTTTCCTCTACTGAAACTCCACACAATGACTTAGATTCAACTGTCATCAGACATCTGAACAACAACAAAAAAATTACAGCTGGATCCTGTATTAACCCCAGCTGCATAAGGATTTTGAGCAACATTCATAAAATAAGAAAACCAATTAGGCAAGCAGTGGGAAAAGATTGTTGGTAGTTTTTATCAATTACTTCTCCATCTCATAATGTAACAACCTATTGCTCTGTACAATGTAAATTCAGGGGTCTTTTCCAAAGTTTTCAACTTACATTAAAAAACCTTAAAAGAAGAAAACGTTTTAAAAAAAATTTTTACCACAGAAAGCCAGAATATAATCAGCTCCATGTGGACTTTTAAGTCTAACATACCACTATGAATACATCTGCCAAATCCACCCACCCCAGGCTCCACAGACATATGAGAATTATTTGTATTTCATTCTGATTACCAGTTTCACCCAGACTTCCCACTTAACAATAAAAGTTACATTTGTCAGACCTCGCACTCTAGATGAAGATACAAAAGGAAAATTTTTTTTGTCAATTTTTAAAAACATTGGCATAAATATGTTCTTTGCAGTTAGGTATCAGTGAAGTCACACGAATGAGGACTGAAGGATTATTTTTCCTGTTATGTTTCTGTCTTTTAAAATATCACCTAATCTCCTAAAAATACTCATTTGTGCCTATGTTATTTACTGGTCTACAAACAAGACTAAACATTAAGTTGCTCTAACTGACATTGTACAAGATGAGAAGAGAGAGAATTAAAAATATTTTGATTTAAAAAGCATTTGAAAAAAAGTTGAATTTCATATATTCAAACGAGATGTTATACTTAATGTATAAAAACCTGCTTTGTGCTGCCAAAAAAATAATCATCTCCATATGTTCCTTTTATCAGTTCTTGCTAAAACATCTACAACAAACTGAAATGGCATGAAAGTGCCTAGAAGGGCTGACCTTGTGAAGCAAACAGAAGGTAGGTCTGAGAGCCAATCTGGGATTTGCCATATCCCCATACCACCAATTACAGAATGGATCGATGTCACCTACACAGTTTAAGGAAACAGCAACCTACCCACACCTTTAGCACTCTTTGGGCACGTCTACACACAGCCCTACAGTGATGGAGCAACACACTAGTGATCACATGGATCTACACGTAATCGCCAGCTCCCCCCCCAGAATAGTGGCAACATAGTAGCAAAATTTACCCATGTTCCATGTGCATGGTGCAGTAACCACCCATACTGCAGTGTGCTTTAATACCTCCAAAAGGATATACTAAAGTGCAGTGCCATAGCAACGTCACCATACCACAACGTGTAAACATGCCCTTTATTTGCTAGAACCAACATTTGCTAGAAATAAGGTTCAAAGAATGAGGAAGACTCTTGTGCCTAAGAAAATTATCTGAAAACCATAAAAAGAAAAGAAGCTATAGCAGGTTAAAATGATTTTCAAAATGAATGCAATGACAGTCAGACAGTCAAACTGTAAGACTTATTTAAGGAAGTGATTTGGGGACTATGATGCAGAGGTACCAGTTGCAACACAGATGTGACAGCACAACCTGAACTAACAGAGATAGCAGATTTTTCCCCCTTTTGGCATGTGTGTAAAAAATATGCAGACAGTCTAAAATTAGGTTGGATTTATCTCTGTGGAATGCCTAAGGGAACTACATTCTCCAAATTAAAAGTCTTGAATTTGGCTGGGTCCCAAATAGGGCTCAAATAGGGCTCCTTCAGTTGAAAAAAATACATTCTGGAAAAAAAGTGACCCTTCCTCCTCCTCTCCTCACTCGCAACAATGCAGGTCCACAAATCCATTATGATGTATTGTCAGCAGTCTACATGGTTTATAATCAGTTTTTCAAGGCAGACAAAATTAAAACAGCACATAACCTAAAATATATGCAAGAAAGGCAGGACTCCTCCGGTTCTTCTCTAGCAGAACTCCTAAGACTTGATAATCAAACTGTTTTCTTGCATGCTTGAGGGGGAATCACAGCTGGAGAAAGCACCTCTTACACAGGATTTGAAACAGACTCCCCTCTACAGAGCCAGTGTTTCAGCTTCAGTTTCCTCAGCTGCAGTTTTTCCAGATATCCCCCAGCTGGGGATTTATAAAACATATAAATGAAATATGCAGCAGCTTTATAAATAAAATGTACGTGTACAAGTGGCTGCAAAAGTACTTGGAGACACTACCCATTCTGGTGAGAAAATTCCTCTCTAATACATTAAAAGTGAGTGGGCTGGAAGTTCATCGATCCAGACTTGGGGATCTCATGAGCAAGAAAGGAAAAACTGTATTCAAAGCCCAACCGGAGAACACAAGAGACAGTATCACCTCAAGAGAGCACAACTCCTGTTTCACAATTGTGTGGTTCAGTTATAAATAGATGCCCCTCTGGGCTGCTGGAATTCTGCATGCAATATTCCTATTTAAATCAACAGGCGGTGCATGTGTCACCACAGTCCTTATGAACTGTGCTACTTACTAAGCATGTAAAAGTTCTCAGTTAAAAAACAAAAGGTGGAATACTAAGAGTTTGCAAAACACACAAGAGAGATTGTTTTGTTTCTTGCATCAGGAAAAAGTTACATTACCCATTATCATCTATTTGCAAAAACTCCTGAAGACTGTCTTTAAAAGGAACCTGGGGAGACCTAATATAGCACAGGGGCATCAAGCTCTTCTGACACCACTGGCCAGATGAGTGGAACAGGATCATTCCAAGAGCCAGATGAATGGTGTGCGGCCAGCCCAGCAGCCTGGATCAGGCCTGTGGACTCCCCTCCCATGGAACCTGGTCTGACCCCCTGACCCCCCCCCCCCCCCCCATTGCCTAATCCAGCACATGCTCTGGCCAGTTTGGGACTGTGCCACATACAGGAATGCAGCACCCACTCCAGGACCTGCACTGCCCACAGCACCCACCCTGGACTGGCCAGAGCAGGCACCATTGCAGCTTGCCTCCTGAATGGGTGCCACAGGCGCTGGATCCGGCATGCAGCAAGGGACAGGATCCCAGGCTGGCCCAATGCGGGTGCCACACACAGTACAGGTCCTGGGCTCTGTGAGCAGGGCTTGTCTTGCACCCACCACATGCTTCCTGCAGGTAAACTGGAGAGACCCAGGGCCAGTACCAAAAGCCAGACTAGAACATATATTGGTTATTATATGGACACATGATTCAACCAGTATAATTAATGATGTCCCCAAACTCACACCTTCTCCTATAAAAAAAATTCAAAATAAATTGGCACGTGCAAATTGGGAGACTAGGATTAAAAACCTCAAGTATCTATGAAAATAAGTTATTAATTTCCCTTTTTATCAGTCCTTTCATATCTCAGGCCCATGTTCACATATAACTTAAGCAAACCTATATCCAACCTGTGTCCCAGACCAACTTTAAGGAGGCCAGGTTTGAAACTACATTCAACCTTCAGCTGTACTCATCTCCAAATCTGACTATAAATAGTTCACCAGATTTGTCATGTGGAAATTAAGGATTTTTTTTTACAATACTGCTACAACAGTATGCTTGTCAACACAATGTTTATTGGCCCATGACTCTAACTCATGCCACCTTTTCCATGTCTCCAATAAGGATAAGACTAGTGCTTTTCAACCGACAGAATGTCTGAAAGTTTAATAAGCAAGCTTGTACAAAGAAAGATAATCCTGCAGAGAAAGAGACTAAGTTAAAGATCTCCCTCATAAAGCCCAATCCTAAAAGAAGATTGACACCATAATCCTACAAATCTTCCATATGTTCAATGCTTACTTAAATCAAGTAGACATCATGAGTGGCATCCTATTACCCTATCTAGCTGTGTAAGTCATGAGCAGATCTGACTGATGTGGCTAAATTGGCATTTTAGATTCTATTCCTATGCGTTTCCCCCCATACAGGAGACTTACACACATCATGCCCTGTATTTGGCCAAACATAGTAGCATGAAGCAGCTGCAAATCTCCATAATCAGCTGTTTCTACTCATGTAGAGGCTTTGTGTGAGAGGGTGGGAAAAGGCAGAAAAGGAGGGGAACAGTGCTGGGAATAAGCAAGGAATAAACCCATGAGAACAACAAATCACAAAAAAATTAATTCATGTAATGGGAAAATGATCTATAATCCTTGTTTAAACCATACTTAACACAATCTACTCTGTAGGCGATTTCTTGTTCTGCAACTTCCCATTCAAGTTGGTTTTTTAAGTTTTGCTGCTTCGGAACAGCTACGCTGAGGGCAGCAATGGAATGTGCAGGGAGGTTAAAGTGTTCTGCCTTTCTGTCTCCCTGGAGCTGATGTCGGTGTTCATTCATTCTTACACCCGTGGATTTACCCATCTGTCCGAGGGAGACAGCAGATGGACACTGTAAGCAGGTGTTGGCAGGTATGACATTAGTAGAAAAATGTAGTCACGCACAGAGCGTGACTACGGGGACTTTGCATCTGGTGCAGAAAAGGGTGCTGAGTCACTGATCACTATCAGCACATGTAACATGAAATATGGGAAGTGCAATGGGACTGCTTACCTCTACCTTGGGCATGTTGGGGCCAGCACTGGTGCAGCCATGTTGACTATTACCTAGCCAGCCGTAGCTTGTATGCCAAACCCTTTTAAGGGAAGCCTGCCAGTGAGCAGCTGATGGGAGTCCCTGGGGCAGACCCTGCTGCTAGCTGGACGTACCTGGCTGGGCAGCCATGGATAGCCAGGTCTGAACCCCTGGACACCTTCATTTGGACACTTATTAAAAAATAACAGAATGGCACCAACATTTTAGTCATCTAGACAGGGATTTTTGTCAGGAGCACGTCTAGATGCCCAAACTAAACAGAATGCCACCCTACTGCCTTAATGCAACTGTGGAAACATCTATGAAGTACTCTATTTTCCAATAATAAAATCTTACATTGTCTAATTATGGCTTTAAGGCACCTCAAAAATGTAATGAAATAAATGTAACACAGATGTTCACAAAAACAAAAACTTGAATGTTTTTACTTCATAGCAACCAAATAGGTCAAGCCACTTCCTCCTTCAAGCAATTCTCAAAGGACCATAAAACACATGGTTTTCTAGTGGGTTTTGTGTTTGTATCCCCACTCAGAGGAAATACTGCTGTCCAAAAATGTGCAGTACTCAGTTTTCCCATAAAATTTTTTGGAATTTAAAAGTTTTAATTAACGGCATGCATTTAAAAGTAATTAATCAAATATGTTATACAATTTTGTTGTTTTGCTATATTTTTATTTTATAAAAGCAGCACAAGAATCAAATAACTGTTCCTTTAAAAAGCTACATTAAATGAATGCAAAGTGAAGCATTCATAATTCAGCAAGACCAAAGTGAAAGATTACCCACACTACACTGGTTCTGCTCTTGTGCATCTTTAATTACATGTTCACATGCTATTTATTCCTGCAGGACTCCTGACTCTTACAGTGCTTAACATAGATGGTACTCTATTAATCAGACAGCTGTTATATTTATTTTTATTCTCAATGTTCAGCATGTGCTGTGAATGAGGCACCCTTCAGACCGGCAAAGCCCTTTGATACATGCTTAAATATCTTGCTGAATCAAGAACTAAAGCAGGAAGGGGAATGAAGACAGATGCTTCATTCATTAATTACCATTACTTTCTAGCGTGAATGGTGTAGGACTTCCCAAAAACTCATCCACCACAAAACACTGACATTTATCGCCCAGTCAAATACAGAGATTGTATAGGGAAAGTAGTATGTAATCATGTAATGAAGTCAATACATTGAGCATGTGCACTCAAAATAGGAAACCTTAAGATTGGGGGTGGGGCAAGTGGGTGTATGTCGGTGGGGTGGTTGGGGACTGGGCGTGTGACGGGGGTAGGGAGGTATCTGTGTGCGGTGTGGGCATGGTGGGTGGGGTGTGCGGGTGAGGATGGGGGGTGTGGGAGGGAGTATGTGGAGGGGCAGGAGTGTGTGTGAGAGGCTGTTTGGGGGTTTGGAGAGGTGGTGTGTTTGGGGGTTTGGTGAGGTGGGGTGTGTGTGGATGGGGCGGGGGGTCCCTCAGAGTCCCTGGAATGTGCCAGGCCCTAGATCTGCATGTGATGGCAGGGACAGCCCCACCCAGCCTTATAACATGCAAGTCCCATGCTCCCACCGGAGTCCCTGGTCGCAAGTGGCGGCAGCATGCAGGGCCAGCCCAGTCCAGCCCCATAGTGCTCCCACTCAAGTCCCCAGCCACATGTGGTGGGAGGTGTGGGGCCAGCCCCACCCTGCCCCATAGTGCACGGTTCCTGCACTCCCACCTGAATCCCTAGCTGCACATGGTGGCAGCATGTGGGACCAGCCTGATCCAGCCCCATAGCACACAGCTCCTGTGCTCCTGCAGCATACAGGGCCAGCCCAGCCCAGCTCCACACTGCATGGCTCCCTGAGTTCCTGTCCCTTTCCCCCAGCAGGAGTCCCTGGTCCCAGCCTGGTGGGGCTCATACCTGCATTCCCACTCTTGCAGGGAGGTAGGAAACAGCCATGGGGTGGCCAGCAAAAGCCTCTGCCAGGCAAAGGCTTCTTGTCTCCACTGCCCCCTAGCTCAGAGCTGGGGGTGGGTCAGGCCAGGCTTGAGTCGGGGGGTGAGCTGCTTAGAAATCAGAGCTGCACCTCCTTCAGGGACCTGCTGGCTTGCAGAGGGGCAGCAAGGGCCAGGCTTACAGAGGGGCCCTGTGGACCAGACAGAATTGCCTGTCAGGCCAGATCCAGCCTGCAGGCCGTATTTTGCCTGCCCCTGGTCTAAGCGAACAATTTTTAGAGATGCATTGTTAAGTAGATATGAGCAGACCAAGACTGCATTTGTCAAGGGCACACAATAGCCTATTGAGGAAACTGAGATGACAAGGGCCCAAATAGACATTTCAGTTTTGTAAATGAATAGGAAAGACTATGCAATACAGGTGGTGTGCAGTGTGCAGAGACTCTGCAAGACACAGTCTAGAGGCAAGAATCTTGAGTGCAACCCAAGCTGAAGATGAGACCTAGGTTTCTGGCCTGGGTGGCCAGCAGGATGGTAGCATGGACTATTCATCAAGCAAAGGAGTGGGTGGGAAGGAAATTAAGCACACTAAGCATGAGCTGATAAGTAGACACACGCAAAGAGGTATCAGTCCAACATTTTAAGTTTGACGGACAAGGAGCAAAGAGCAACTTCTGAGTTTAGAGTTGGTAGTTTAATTTTTAATTGTACGTTATATTAGCCAGAGGTAAAGTGTAAAGGGAAAAGAAAATGAGGCTAAGAAAAAATGAGACTAAAAGCTCTGCAAACACCCACAGAAAAGGGGGGGGGGGATGAGGATCCTCCAAAACACAAAGTAAACAGGCAGGAAGAGAACCAGGAGACAGATTCATAGAACCAAGGTAGGATATGGTTGACGCCTCTACACAAGACATTTACTGAGTTGACTAATCAGCTCTGCAGTAAACTTCTTGGCATCTACACATGCAGCCCTATTAGGCCACAGGAAATTAATAAACTCCAATGAGTAGGCAGAGTTTTTTTGTGCACTGTAGGTGGCCTGCCCCTTCGTGCACAGCACCTTGACCACCCTTGTACTCCAGCGAGCCCCTCTGCAGCACACTGAGATGGTTTGGAATCGCCTTGGGCTTGTAGGCTGACCCCCTGGGCCCCCTGCCAGCTGGGGATGCTCTGACCCAGCTCAACACACTGCGGTCCAGGGCACATGTGTAAACATGGCACCTAGGAGCAATAAACTCCAGCATGATACATATCGGAGTTTATTGTGTCACATTAATATGCAGGTGTAGATGCACCCTGTTTCAGAAAGAACACGATCAGTGGTGTTAAAGGCAATTCACGGATAAAGGAGGATGAAGATAAAGTACTGGACATGAACTTTGGCTAGCAAGTGATCATAGACTTAAACACAAACAGTTCCAGTGGCATGCAAGGTACAGAAGCCAGCTTGAAGATCTCCAGGCAAGGCTCATAAAGAGCATGTTTAACTTGGAGATGAAGCAGTAGCTAGAGATGCAAGTCAGGTCATGGATACGATTTAAGGTGAGAGAGACTAAAGTACATTTGCTTTATGAGGGAGAGCCAGGAAAGAGCTATAAGTTCAGGAGCAGAGTAAATGAATGGATAAGTGGGGGATTTCAAGAAATTAAATGGTGCCTGGAGCAAGTGGGGTTTTAAACGACAACAGCAGATACCAGTTCAGCAGGTTTGTAAGAGAAAAAGAGAAAACAAGCAGAAGTAAAGGGGAAGTCAATTTCCTTTCGTCAGCTTTCTCTTGCAAGAAATCTGCAAGATCCTCTGTAGAGAAAGGGAGGTAAGGTCTAAGATGAGTTTAAGAAATTCAATTTGTTGAACTACAGTGCGTATTCTGAAAAGATATCCCATTCCAGATCTCTGGCTGGTGTTGACTGTCATAATTCCACTGGTATTAAGTTATGGAGAATCTACCATAGCCCCAAGTTGTTCATAGAGTGAGCGTAAACTATCCATCAGAACATTTGTGCACTGTGAGTGGCCTTCTTTTTCTTTCTGGTCATCTACCTAGCCTTACCAGCACTTCACATACAGATAGTCTTTCTATTTCCCAGTAGCCTGGATTTATAGTGTGCATGTTTACATGTTTACAGGGCCTTAGGGCCCTGGAGGCACGGGTGAGGGAGCTCCAGGAGGAGGTTAACAGGCTGAGGGGAATCAGGGAGGCAGAGGAGGAAACTGACAGATATTTTCTTTCCCTGCAGGGTTATACGACCAAGGAGGATGCA
>NW_017728927.1:644617-646038 GCF_001723895.1 Crocodylus porosus
TCCTGAGACCATTTCTACCAAAGAAGGAATTGTAGAGAATACTGTGGCGAAAAAGGAGGAGGATCATTCTGACATCATTGATCAGCATAAAGCTAAGAAGAGAACCTTGGGCACTGAAGAGGAACGTGCTCTTGAGGAGTCTGCGGATAAGGCAAGAGGACCAAAAGAAGCAAAGGTGATGTTAAAGGAAACTCCTCTGCACGTCAAAGGGCCTGCTGAGACTGTAGAGAAACTGGGACAAAGCTCCCTTATAAAGTCTGACAGTGAATGTAGTTCCAAAAAACTTTCTACCTTAAACATTATAGACAAATGCCAAGAAACAAAGCACAGTGCTAGTGACTATTCAGAGGGACAAAGTGCTATGGACTCTCCTACAAAACTGAGCAAGGTTCTAGAGAGCTATTCTAAGGAAAATGAGGGACTGAACGATAATGACAAACTTGGAGAAGACAAAGAAAGACAAAAACTTCAGACGCATTCTCCAAGTAAAGAAAAGGTCTGCACCACCAAGAAGGTGGAGAAGGAGCACTACTGTAAAAAGAGACGGCACTCTGAAAACGAGGAGAAGCTGGACAGTCGTGACTCCAGAAAGAGACGAACGTACAGCAGTGAGAGGGGGAAGCAAGATCATCACTACAAGAAGCACCATGACAATGGGAGCAAATACAAACTCATGCATAATGAAAGAAGCAGCAGAAGCTCAGGAAGATATCCTGATTACAGATCCCACAGCAGAGAACAAAACGATAAGGATGGGGGTTGGTATTACCTTCCTAAGAGAGACGGCTCTTGGAATAGAGAGAGGTATTACCAAGACATCCCACGAAGGTGGGACAAAGGTAGATATTACTATGATTATTATCCTTTCCATGCACCAAGAGACAGTCGAGAGAGAAAGTTCTCTCACGTGGACAGAGAGTATGAGAAACCAAGCCACATTTATGACCCTAGGTCATACAAGGACTATTACTACAAGACGCGATGGATTCATGAGCCAGCCACTAAGGAGAGAGAGAAACGCAACTTCAGCAGCTCCAAAGGAGACTTTCACCATTGCCCAGCACCACCCCAGCATTCTGAAAAGTATTCCTCAGAGAAAAGTGCACCCACACCTGGAGAAAACACTTCCAGCTTTGAGACCTCTTGCCTCAAATATGAGGACGTAAAGGACAGAAAAAGAAGATGCCCTACTGGAGACGAGAGTGACAGTGAGGCAGAAAGGGAGCGCAAAAAGACCCTTCAGCGTGAGCCTTCGGAGGAGCAAAAGGTGAAAAAACACAAGAAATCAAAGAAAAAGAAAAAGTCCAAAGACAAACACAGAGAGAAAGATAGCAGGTAACCCAGAAAGAATTTGTCGCTGTGGTTCGAGAAACTGTTTTAGCAATTTTATTTCGGGGTATTTTCCTTTCTTCTCTTGCTTC
>NW_017728927.1:646049-673403 GCF_001723895.1 Crocodylus porosus
AGGAGTGACCAGGAATAACGGTCACAAGCTGGCAGAGGGTAGGTTTAGGTTAGATATCAGGAGGCGCTACTTCACAGTCAGGGCGGCTAGGGTCTGGAATCAACTTCCAAGAGAAGTGGTACAGGCTTCTCCCCTGGGGGTGTTTAAGAGGAGGTTAGATGCACATCTTGCTGGGGTAGTTTGACCCCAGTACTCCTTCCTGCCATGGCAGGGGGTCAGACTAGATGATCTGCTCAGGTCCCTTCTGACCCTAGAAACTATGAAACTATATGGAGACTGAGCACACATGGTGCACTATACAGTAGCTGCTTAATGTGCCTGGCTACACACACAGCCTTTTTGCTGGTATGTAGTTAGCTCAAACCCACAACTAGCAAGTATTAAGCTTCAGGAGGAGGGAGGAGACAGAAGGTTTTCACAGAAGGCTTTTGGCTGTTATAGCTGAGTGGTTAGGGCATTTTCCCACTTCCTACAAGGAAACCAGAGACCTGAGTTCTACATGCCCTTTGCCCAGAAGGGGTTTGAATCTGAGCCTCTCTAGCCACCATGCCACTGATCAGCTTAATTAAAACCTTCCTCTCATGTTCCTTTTGAAGCTTGGCCCTGGGCAGCCATGAGCAAAAGATACATAGAAAGTATGTGGCACCTGGAGGAAAAGAACAAATCGGAGGGTGTGTAGCTTAATGAAGCGACTGCTAGGGTAGAAGCAAAGGAGACTTCAGTTTGATCCTGGAGCCTTGCCCACAGTGAGGCAAGAATTGTCCCACATTCATTTTTGTTCCCTAATGACTACATGAAATACAAGGGGAAGAGATTCAGTCACAAAATGAATGTTAGCAAGTGTCTGATCTGTAGCATGATGGCTAGAGTGTTATGCTATGAAGTTAAAGAAACCTAGGTTCAAACCCCCTCTGGGTGAGGCCTTAGCATTCATGTCTCTGGTGTTCCAAACAAGTAGCATAGCCACTGGGACCAGAATAAAGTGGGCTTTCTTCACTGCCTAGCTATGTGATAACATAGCCAAATACACTAGCTACCTGTACCTAAGGGCTAAAAATGCTATATAGACAACTAAAAGGAAAAAGAATTAATTTCTACCAGATTTAATTCCCAACACCTTGATTTTGTTATGCCTTTGAGAAATTAAAGAACTTTCAAGTATCAAGCATCTCCGCCCTACCTAGCTGCTTATAAACTGTATTTCTATGATCTCTTTGACAAGAGAACAGAGTGAGTTCTTGGTGTTTTTCATTATAAAATGTAATTTCCAGGCCTCAGAATTCTTGTTGCTCTTTTCGGAATGCACTCCAAGTTTTCAACATCCTTTTGGAAGTGTTGCGACTTGGACACAATCTTCCAGCAGCAAGCTTACCAATAGTATATGCAAAAGCAATACCAAGCCCCTACTTGATATTCTTCAGTTTGTCCAGTCAAGTATCATTTTAGCCATTTTAAACAACAGTCCTACGTTACAGCCCATAATCAGCTGGTTGTCTACTATGATTCCCAGTCACACACAAGTCCTTTTTCCTAGATGTATAACCTTGCATTTCTTTATTATTACAGATTTCACTGCAAAAGCATACAATAACATCCAAGTATTTGTGTCTATGTATTGACACCACAGAAAGTTTAAACCTGACCAGTAATGTCTTATGTTTTCTTCAAGATGTTTGTTAAAAACATTGATTACCACTGGGCTAGGAATTAATTCTTATCAGGCTCTGTTAGCAACACCCCCCCCACCTAAGGATTCCCATTAAAGGTTACATTTCAAAATACGTTAGCCAGACTTTTTCATTGTAATACATTCCATATTGATTTCACAGCGCTTTTAATCTAAATCGCATATAACAAGGTAATATAAGTACACCGCTGTCAGTTATTTGACACTACTATAGCTACTACAGTTACTCTTGCAACCAATTTGCAATTTCAAAGAACAGGATTGATTTAGCCAAACAAACCAAGCTGCTTGGCATTAATTACACTTCCATACTTTATTGATCAGCTACTTCTTTATTTTCCCAAGGATCAATGTCAGGCTAACCGGTCTACATATTATACACATTCTATTTACACTTTTTTTAATTATTGGCACGATATTAGCTTTCTTCCTTTGAAATTTCCATGGAATTTCATTAAAAATTAACAGCAATTCTCCAGAGTACCTCTTGGCCAACTCTATAACTATGAATGCAACTATGAAATTAAACTTATTTAACAGATGCTATTTGACAGCCTCTTTCATTACTGTTGCTATATGGAGCGCACCATGCCAGTTTTCATTCCCAATACAGAACAAAAACATACATACATGGATATAGTGAATGTGCAATTCACATGGATTTTTCAGTGCACAGTCTTTCTATGTGCCTGTTGAAGGCAAAAAGATAGCTACAGGACATAGAAGGTTGACCTGAGTCTCAGGTTACTTACTGCTAACTCGCACACTTCTTAATGGGTTTTTTTTAGACATTTACTTAACTTTTTCAGAAAGTTGGCTTAAGTATTCAATTTACCATCCTTTAACCTACAAATATACCACTGTACTTCTCTATCAGAGCCAAATGTAAACCAATTTGCTAAATCTACTTGGTCAGGAAAGCTATTCTGTGGCCTGTGTGAAATGAACTGGTGGTTTCAGTCTAGTTTCTGGTGGACAGGTGCCCACACCACAGAGACCAACATTGCACTTGGCACCATTGTTGCCAGTTTCAGCAAAGAGGCCAAAGATCAAGAATCTGGAGACTGAGTTACTCTCTTACCCAAACAGATGTCTCAAAGTTCAAAACAAAAGGACACAGCTGGGGAACCATGTGGGGAAACTCACATAGTCAGGAGCACAAACTGTGGCCCTTTTCTTTTTCTTTTTTTCCCCACAAGGAGGATTTGCATTCCTTTACATGTTAATTCCATGAAAGGACATTAATTAAGTTAAACACATACATGTAAAAACAAAAGCCATACTCATTACTACAGACTGATGATGAATGCTAGATCTTGCCGTCTTCACAAGCTGAACCATCACTAATCTGAACAAGGAGAACATGAAGCAACTGTATGACTGGATTCAAAACTCAGGAAAATTAAGTAATTACAATAGCAGGACTAAAGCTGGTAGTCCATATAACTGGAGTCATACTCTGTCATAATTTTTTATTCATAATTATTTTTAATAATTTAATAATAATTTCAAATAATGAAAGAAATCTCAAGATTACTTACAATTTATGTGTATATAGAAAACAACACCTGGTACTCACCGTAATACTCAGAGCAACAACCTCAGTCAGATACCTGACTGCACTTGACTGAAATTAAGATAGGATTAATTATCATATTACTGCACGATATACATCATTAGTAATTAATATGACAGAAGCCTAAGTCACTAAAAATATAATTTCAAACCAACTGGGTAGGAACAGGGAGAGGAAGGAGATTAGGATTATCTTCCAATATGTGTGGTACAAAGATCCTTGTAATTAGAACACAACAGAAGATTGAACAAATAGTAATTAATTTGGATCATATCCTAACCCTGGCTCATGCAAAAAGACCCTACTGAAATCAAATCAAAGCACCAAAATAGTTTTGTATGAAACCAGAAAGTATAATATTGACCTTTTTACCCACATTTAAACTACATGGAGAAAAAACAATAATAAACAACAAGGAGCATGTCCTGAATTAGCATCAGCTCCTCCATCAAATCTCCTTAAAATAATAACTTCTAACCTTTTATCCACAGATCTTAAAGCATTTTACAAAATGGTCTAAGGACACAAGCAGAGCTACCTCCACTGTACAGATAAGGAACCCAAGGTAAAGAAGGTGAACCAAGTTCACAGCAAGCCAGTGACATAAAAAATGTGTCTTCTGGAACCCAGTCTAAGGTCCTAACCATTCAGTCACTCTCTCCAGTTCACCTACTTTGTGAATTTAATACACAGTTTGTGGGTCTTCCAGGCAAGACTACTGTTAACTCAGCATAAAGCTGACTAGATTTCACAACAACTCTTTACTTTTCACCTGCATTCTACTGACATAAGAAAACCATTAATTTTATTCTTTGTCATTCCCAAAACTGAGTTATTTTAAAATAAGTGAGTTTATCATATTGTATTAGTATCGGTCTTGTTGGTATTGGTATTGATATTGTAAGGTACTGATCATGCAAGAAAAGACCTAATGCTGTTTTTCTTGTGATTTTTTAACTTAATTTTCCCAGGAAGCTAATGTAACTGTTCACAAACTTATTGTAAAACCTCAGCCATTTCATTAACTTAGTCTATAATCTAATGAAGACAACCAAAGGATGGTAACTGTATAGTCAACTAGATTTTTTTTATTATTTATTAAAGATGTGACAAGTTATCTAGGAGAAAAAACTGAATGTGACTGCTTTGGTGACCAATACATACATTTTGAGGTCCCAATCTTTACAAAACTGTTAATTGTTTCAAAGTCAATGGACTTAGTGGGAGATGGGGATGCTCAGAACCTCAAAAAGGGGCTGTCTCCGTATAACAGAATTGGACTCAAGGGTTAAGAAACCAATTTTTCATTTGGTCCACAGTACTGAAGTAGTCTTTTGAGCTGAGCCAAACTTATACAAAGGAAAGATATCAAGTTAATTATATTCAATATCAATAAGCATTTTAATACAACCTCAGTACAGGTGAAAATTCAGTCATATAGTATAAGCATACTAATTTTTTTTGAACAGAAAGATTTTATTTACTATTATTTCTACTGTTCACTATTAGAATGTTTGTTATTAGCAATTTTCAAAGTAAATATCAATCTGCACTTTTAATGCATTTTTTGCTTTTTCATTTTTAAGGAAAGTTAAATCCATTGTTGACAAAACAAGTAAGAGAAATAACTGATGAGAATATTCATGTTTGCAGACACTGTTTGTAGGATGGTTTTCTGTGATCCTACTGATTCAAGATATTTTTTTCCCCACTTATCAAAACAGTCTCTGTACCTACTTGATTCCAGATCCTATTACCTTTACGGTGCATCTACATGTGCATTTAAGCACGACAAAATTCAAAGAGGATTAAGCTAATGCACGTTAAGTCATTTTTGGCATGTGTCTACAGATGCAAGGACTTGGCACTACAGTTGGTGCATTTGGCACTAAAGTTAGTGCCATGCCCCTGCAACCCTGCCATGTGCCCCTAGTGGCTGGGCAGCCCCGGCACTAAAGTTAGTGCCAGGTTGTGTCTACACGTGCTACACTGTGCTTTAACTAATCGCACCTAAATTTGATACCTACATTTGCAGGTATCAAATTTAGGTCTGATTAGCCTAATTTTGCCATTTTTAATGGGCATTAAGGGCATGCACATGTAGACACATGTCTAATGCGCATTAACATGTCTCATGCAGACATGTCCATAGTGCTGAAGTATTAATCATACTGCTTTTAACTACTGCTTCACATATTTATAAAGAAACAAAAACATTCATTCCTACCAGATGATGGTTGTTAATCAAGAGTTCTAACTAAAGTAAACTACTTCATCTTGGAATACCACCACTGATCTGGACTACACCTAGGTAGCATCTTTTTTGCTGTTACTATTCAAGATCTGACGGTTCACACAAAAGCCAAACACACAGAATGCAGTGAAATGAAATAGAAACCCTGCAAATCTGGTTTGAGGTTTCTTAAATTGTGTTGGTGCACAGTCTTAAGCCCTGAAAGACAGCAGCTGTATTAAAGGATGCTGCAAAACCTTTGTCACTATTTTCTAAAAGGTATATTTGGAAACACCAGCATACTGTGTCTGGAAATCATCTACCCTGTTTAAACTGGAAGAACCACTCGGTGATTACCATCGCTTCTACACTAGGATGACACACACAAACACGAAACTGTTGCGGAACATAATTATCCTCTTGACTGTACATTTGCTGCAAGGTACACATCGTTTCTGACGGGAGCAGCAGATGCCTAGAGAGAGCGCAAGGGTTTCATTGTGAGAACAAGCGCGCCCGGCTGTCAGCGTGACACTGCGGGGGCAAGTTGACTGTGCCGCTCGGCCATCTGTAAATAAATACACCAACTACTACTGTCCCTCTGCTTGTACCCAACACAGGCTGCCTCTCTTCCTTTCTTCAGGCTCTTTCTAACACCAGCACTTTTCTTTCCCAGCACTTCCCTGAGCAAACGTGGCTTCATTTTTTCCCCCTCCCTCAGAAATGCCTCACCCTTGTGGGGGGGGCGAGGGACTCAAGGCGGGGGGTACAGAGCCTCCAGCCGTCCCCGGCCCAGCCAACCCCGCACCCGCGCTGGCAGGAGCCGCCACTCGGGACCCCCTGCCACGAGCAGCGACCCCGTCTCCTCCCACAGCGCTTCGCCGCTTCGTGCCCACAGCGACGCTGGGAGACGCGTGAGGGGAGCCGGGGGCGGCAGCTGAGGGAGACCGTGTGCAGGGGAGGCACAAGGGCAGGCAGGGCTCGCGGCAGGCGGTGACATGGGTGAGGAGAGGGCCCCGTCCCCTGCCCGCGGCCTGCACCCCGGCCCGCCCCCGCCACTCACCGCCTCCTCCGCCGCCCTCCTCGTCCATGCCGGGCGCTGAGTCCCTCGGCGCCGTCCGCCGTTCGCCGCCCGCCGCCAGCGACAGCCCCAGCCCCAGCCGCCGCCCCGCGATCCGCCCCCGCCCTCATGTGACCGCGCGGGGAGGGACCGAGCCGCAACTCCTGGCGCCACCGGGCGGCCCGAGACACCCGGGACACGGGCACCGCCGCCGCGCCACGTTGTGTCAGCCCCGAGCGAATAGATCCGTGTGGCGCCGCGTCTGCACACAGGCGCCCGGCCCTGCGCCGCCGAGGCAGGGCCCGGACCTGGGCCGCGGACATGAGCCGAGGGGCCGCGAGGGGCAGCGGTGCTGTGGGGGAGGTTGCTGGGCTTGTTGGGAGCGGGCCTGCGGGCAGGAGGGCTGCAGAGTAGGGGCTGGGGGGCCACTTGCCAGGGGATGGGGCCTGCGCTGGGTATCGCGCTCCTTGCCGGTTCTTCCCTGGGTTTTACTGCTCGCCACAGACCCAACTGGGAAAATGGGCAACTTGGCCGGCAGTGCAGTGGCCCGCGAGCCATAGCTACAGGCATTAGAGATGCAGGTGCATGTGCGCCCCCTGAGATTGGCGGCACACCCCTTCCGGTCATGGCCCGACACCTCACACCGCTTGCCATCCACACCACAAGTGGCATCTGTGGGAGGTCAGGTCTCACCACCTTCCCTGCCGCTGACACCACCACAACCACCTGCATGCAGGAGCTCCCCATTGCCGACACCGCTGGCGGTCACCATGCCCCCTCAGCCTCTGGGGGCATGCGTCGTTCAAGGCTGCTTAACGCTGTTTCACTTAGCGCTATTTCACTATAACGCTCATTTTAAATTGATACCTGATTTCACTTAGCGTTCAGCAAGTTCCATCATAATGCTTGTGGTCACCATCTTCGGTCATTAAAAACAATTGTGGTCTCCGTCTTGGGTCATCAAATACTTTAGGTTTCACTTAACACTTGGTTTTTCAGGAACCAATTAAAAGTGCTAAGCACGGGGGACATACTCACCTCAGAATGGAGCTTTTATGGGATTTGTCAGGCCCATCATGCCGCTTTCAGGACCTCAGACCTTTTGAAGGAGCTGGGGTGACAGTATCCAAACCCACACTGGTGAACAAAAGCTTCCACACAATAGAGAATAGAATATAGTGTCTCTTTTTTTTTTACTTTTAATCATTTGATATCATTATTTTATACAGAGAAGAAAGTATGAGAAGAAAGGGGTCAGCAATGAGGAGTAGGCGTTACTTAATTTTCCTACAATGCCACTATAATTATTTTCTATTATAAATTATTTCCTATAACATAGGAAAATTAACTTACATTAACATGACCTGCTGTTGGTCACGTTAGAGCACAGGAAGTTGTATCAGTGCCACCCATCTTATAACACAACTGCTTAGAGGTGGTAATTATGGTATAATCAGTTTTGCTGAGACTCAGGTTAGGTACAGACATTCAAAAAAGTCCAAGGCGGAATTGGTCTAAGTTACGCAGTTTTCTGTAAGCAGCTTAGTTTAGATCAGTAGCAAACAGAACATGTTTGCCCTTTGGTGGGAGGGGCAAATCTTAGATCTGGTTCTGCCATTTTTAAACCCGTCTATGTGGCAGAATTTCTGTTCTGTTACAGGTATAGACCAGTTTCTCATGACTTATGCTATTGAAGTGTAATGTCTGTACCTGTCCCTAGTGTTTGGCTCTAGTAACCTCTGCACAGGAAACTTTTTTGTTCTCTGAGAAATCATGTAAATCTCATCCACCCTTTAAAATAGTCCTCTTATTTTATTTTCTTAATTAAATTGTATTACGTGTATTTATTACCTTGCACATAGACACAATAACATGATTATACAGTGCAGTAGTAGAAGGAAGGAAATATTTAAAAGGTGCATATTTAACAATATAGTAATAAGAAGGTAATAAGAGCAAAATTAAAAGATTGAATGCAAGGAGGAACTGAGGATAGGCTTTGAACATTTTGAAAGGTGGGCAAGCTATGTTAATTTACCCACATTAGAATCTTGCTGTGGAAACTATTAAGATTACTCAATTTGTTTCTGACTATACACAGATTATTGGCTTTTTATTTCACCTCTATTGCAGTGCCTGCCTAGATGCATTATCTCATATTACTGCTTTTTTGTCACTATTTTTTTCCTCTGTGCTTTTTCAGTTGAACTTAAAATTATTATTCCTTTTTGTTCCAAGTTAAAGTCCAATGCAAAAAAAAATGTAGGAAAAAGCAAACCACAACAGAGTCCTCCTCCAACTCATTGAATGGAAAAACTCCCATTGACTTCAATGGTGCAAATAGCAACTGAAAAATGTAAGTGCTTAGATACTATAGTAAAGAGATGTTTTGCAATTAGTTAGGGCTAGAAATCAAAGTTTGTACTGTATAAAATTCCCTGACTTCAGTTCAAGTTCTACTTACAAGATTATTCCATTTAATCTTTACATACTAGTGAGTGAGTGAGTGAATGAATGAGTGAGAGAGAGAGAGAGAGTGTGTGTCTGTGTGTCTGTGTGTGTGGCAGAATGTATTAAGATCAAACCCTTTGCTTCTCTACCTTACCTTCCGTATGTGTCAAATGGGATTCATACTGCTCAGCTGTAACGTACCTTTTAGTCCTTTTTTTATTCCGCTATATACCTGTTTTCTCCAACTGTCATTTTCATCTTTGTATCATTTTACCCACAGAGATGAGTACCTCTTTAATATCCACTTTATATTCAAAATTAATTATTCTGCAAATAGAACAGGATCAGGTTTCTCTTCTGGAGCCCTGGTGAGTATTATATTTTGGACCCTGGTTTGCCAGGTGCACTGTTTCCCTTCACATTGTATTGTTGTTTTAAATCAGCTTTCTAAAGGCTGCGTGATCTTTATACTTTCCTCTATCAAGTTATGTCTGATTTTTCTCACATTTTCATGTTTAATTAATTTTGGATTCAGACATGTTATATGTTATGGTCTTAGAATTTCAGAACCTGCTATTTAGTGTAAAAAAATACTATCTTTTATTGAATTGCCTAATCTTTAGGACAGCTAAAAATCTTCCAGGAACTTTGGAGTTTGCACAGTTAGTCTTATTAATTGTTGACAGACAGGTATTTGCTGGGTTTGAGGCAATCCAGTTTGTCTTATTTTCTTTTTTAAGTTTGGTTCAATTTTTTCTTTTTTGTTCATTCATCACCACTATTTTCCTTAACAATTTTCATTAAATAGTAATTTGCCATCTAATATTTTTTCCATTATGGGCCAGGTGTTACTTGATGTGATACTCCCAGTTGGAGAGCTAATATGTGACACATGCACCATTTACACCATAGAATAATAGAGAACTTGGACTTCAAGAAGTCATCCAGTTCAGTGGGGACCAACCATTTTGGCAGGCATAACACAACTTAGCCCTACACCCTTCCCCACGTGCCACTCCAATCCCCTTCCTCTGTTCAATTTGCTGCTCTACTTCCTGCTTCCTGTCCTATGGTTCCTGCCTGATCTCCTGTTTTGCCTTATGCTCCCTGCCCTATCTGCTGCTGTGCTGGCTCTCCCTTCCCAAATCTGCTACATGCCACACATACAGGCTGCCTGCGCCACTTTTGGCACTTGTGCCACAGGTTGGCCACCTCTGATCTAGTCCTACCCGCTCCTAAAGGTAGGATCATTCCCATCAAAACTTATACAAGTGTTTGTCTGACCTATCCCCTAAAACTGCATAAACAACCTTCTTGCACAACTACCAAGCACAATGCCCAAAAAACATTTAAAAAAAAACCCACATAGTAACTTGCTACTGGTAAAGCAGTGGAATGAGGTCTCTATTAAAGTTCTGGCACCATGAACGCTGCATGCGCCTGGCGGCTGGGGAGGCACAGTAAGCTCCTGCAGGCGGCAGCAGGAACATGGCAGCAGCAAGTGGGGAGCTTCTGCAAGCAGCCGTGGTGCTGTCAGTGGCAAGGGAGATGGGTAGAGAGTGCCAACCAGCAGTCAGCAATCACCTGCAGACACTGCCAGCAGCAGTGGCCAGTGGCCAGCATGGACCACCTGCAGGCAGTGTCAGCAGTTGGGGGCAGTGGCCAGTGGCCACCACCTGCAGGTGCTGCTGGCAGTATCGGCAATGCCTTTTTGCAAGGGGTGCACTGCCACACTCACTCCGCTCCCGCACCCCCTATGCATCACCAGTGCCTGGTACTGCAAGGACAGGAAGCAGTTTGTTAAAGTAAGTTTGATGGATCCAAAGAAGACCATGTCCCCCACTACAGAGGAAGGCCATCTATGCTGATACGACCATGGGGATGGGGCGGGGGGATTCCTCCCTGATCCCAAATGTAGTGGCTGGACTGACCCTGAGTGGAGGAGCAAGACCTTAGCCAAGAACCTACACCTTTTCTAAATCCCAGCAGGAGCGTTGGCATATCTCAGTCAAAATGGTGCGTGACCATCAAACTGGAGTTAACTAGCTGAACAGGCTGGATATTAAACTAGAATATCAAAGAAAGAATAACAAAAAAGATACTAGTGAATAAAAATACATTTTCCCTTTTATTTTTTTATCAAATGTAGAAGTAAAAATGTCCTGGTAGGTAAACATACCTTACCTCTGCAAGGGTCGTTTCCATTTTCCCTTCTTACTATTTAATAATCATTGAAAACTCTGTCAAACATTCTACAATGCAAAACAAAGATGAACAAGATTAACGTTATTTTGATAAGCTTCCTCTTCTGGTTGCTTATCAGTTTCCATTTTATACTGTTAAATTTTTATAAATAGTGTGACTCTAATCAAAGGCATGAGCTGTAGAAACATTTATAAAAATGGATAGCAAGAGGAAACTAAGTGATCATTAGACTAAAGGAGTTGAATATATTCAGGATTGTACTTTCCTTACCAAAAAGAAACCAGATATTTCCTATTGTGGCATTGGAATTACTTCAGTATCAGAAACAGGGATTTGGGAAGAATGGGAAGAATCCTGCAAAGCTTATTCAAGAAGGTAGTTCTGTCTTGCACAAATTGTCCTATTGCATGTGTACTCAGATGAGACATTCATTTGCCAGACTTGAGTCTTATATATACACCAATTTCCATTTAAGTCAATATAAGTTTTATCATTAATATGTAAGGAATTGTTTCATCCCAGTGAATATAAGTGTTTAGGTAAACTGGAACTATTGGATTTTTTAGTCAAGTTATTCATAAGATTTGACAAGTCACACAAACAGTTTAATATTATTTTAATATGTTACTCTTATTAGAAATAATAATGCTATTGTGTTAAAGAATCTTTCTGTCTTAGGTTGAAAGAAGCAAAGAGCTTCATATAATGATAAAAAGAAGCAGCAGCTGGTAAATTCCAGACAGTAATATCTTAGCTCATCGTAATCCGTCTTTTTTTTTTTTTTAAGATTTCTTCATCAGTACTTGTACTATCTGTTATTTATGAACCCCTGAGGCAAACTGGGTCACTTCCTCTGTCTGGCAGCTGGGTTTTAGTACTAGATTGTTTATTAGCATTCTTATGCTATAAACATGCATTATATTTAGTCTAGGTTGCAAAACTGTATCTACAGAAAATCCTGTTTGCTGGTTGTCATTTCATTCAAATAGATATTTCATACAATTCTTTTTGCTGCTGAGGCAAACACTACAGGCTTAACAAACCAGCCACCATTTCTGAGTTGTGTTTGCTTGATATATAATGTATAGCTACAAAGCTGTTTGATTTTAAAATAGTAAAACATATTTCTAGACTTTCAGAAGTAAAGGAGCTGTACTAAACATGATCGTCACCTAAGGACTTTGGCCATTATTCTTTCCAGAGGCACTTTGTTAATCAGATGCCATGGCTTTCTTCTTTATGGCTTATTTCAAATACAGATTCTCAACATATTTTGGTCTTTTTTTAAGACTGACATAAGTATGTGAGGGGTGAATATATTGTCATGTACCACAATTTTACAGCTTTAGATGTCCAACTCTGGGAGTGCTTCTAGTATCTAACAATAGTAAACTTGCCAGTGCTTCACTGAGTAAAATATATCAGAATGTCCCAATAAGGAAAACAAACCAAATAAAGAAGGATAGAGTTCTCCACTTAACCTGAAATGCTATCCTCTGAAATATACTCTGCATTACAGCATACTATGAATTAGTTCTGCCTTTATTAATTATGCATACATGCCATACATACATGAGATGCTCTTCAGTGGGAGTATTGTACCTAAAAAACATCAGCCAACAAAGAAGGACCTCGATATAAAGGACAGAAACCAATACAAAACAAGAAAGTAGATGGTCTCTTGCATTTGAACTGATTCATAAGTAGTTTGTAAGGATTTTATGACAGAGGAGGATGAAAAAACTTCGCATACATTAAGTGGAAGCCTGTTCCAAGAATTCAGGGTGGAGTAGGAGACATGGAAGAGAGAACAAGTAATAGATACAAAAAGGGTGGATGGCAGTGACGCTTGGCAGTGAATGATAGTGCTGGAGGAGATGAGGGTGTGAGCTGAGTGACGGATTATTCAGCACAAATTCATTTTTGTTTACTATATTTTATAGATTTTTAATTTTTGAAAAATGTCCTTACTGATCTGGGTTAAATTTTATTCTAAAAATGTTGTCAGTCATAAGCTGATTTTTCCTTTCCAATAGTTTAAAATGGGTTCCCAACCACTGGGCTGCTGCGGGTTGGCTGCCAGACTGTGGCTTCCGCTGCCGGCAATCATGTATACTGTGCAGGGTTAAAACTGGGCAGCGGGGCAGCCCTGAGAAGGAGGCAACCAGCTTTGTGCCCTTCATCCCACTCCCGCCACCATGGCCGCACCTGCCAAGGTGCTGCACATGCACCAGGTACCAGGGCGCATGCCAGGCTAGGCAGGACTCCTGTCTCCACCCATGGTTAGGGGTGGGGAGATGCAGATGGGAAATTCGTGAGGTAAAGGACAGGAAGGAAGTTCTGCTGCTTGCTCCTAGGAAAGGCAGCAGAGCCCCTTCTTTCCGGGCAGCCCCAGCTGGGTCCCCCTGGGCCATCACCTGTGCAGCTGCCTCCCCTGCAGGATCCCATGGTGCCCCAACTCAGTCTGATCCATGCAACACTGCCTCCCCCCAATTAAATTTAAATATGTCAATTACATTTGAATATGGAAAATAGATATTTTGCTGGTCCACAGTATAAAAAAGTTGGGAACCCCTAGTTTAAAAAACCATAAAGTGAAAAGACCAGTAGAAGCATGGCATTTGGCCTTGAAAGTGATCAAAGTTTGATCTTTAACTGCCAATTATGCAGCAGTTAGTTGCCACAATGACAAGGACTATCACTGACTAAATTTCTTAGTGAGCTTTTGCGATAGGGGCAATGCCCCGAAGGAGAACTCATCTCAAAGGAAGAGCTCCTGAGCTGGTGGGATGCGATGGAAACCAGAAGTCCAGTGGGAGCAAAGCCATGGCAGAGAAAAATGCTACAGCAACAAAAGAAGGAAAAAAAAAAAAGACAACTGGTCCAGGAAGAGCCAGGGTCAGTTCCAGCCCCGGCGTGGACCTGTTTTGTGGCAGCATGCCAGTGCCGATTTGCTGCCCAGCCCTTTAGGGTAGACATAAAAGCTCCACTGGGAGCAGAGTCGAGAGGACCGGAAGTGAGGTTTCTGGTGGGGCCAGAAGATCCCCAAGGAGGAAGGAGCTCCAGAGAGGAGCAGTGGTGGCTGCCCCCAGAGGGGGTACACAAAGAAGAGAAAAGTGCACAAGAGAAGGTGTGGATCCCAGATGCTTCCGGATGGGATTGGATGGCTAAGGACCCTGCAAAGGGAAAAGAGAGCCAGGAGTCTGGACCAAAATAACTACATAACAGAGAAGCAAGGATGTCACTTTGTCACAGAGCACTTACGTGCCCTGCTCCTTTGAAGAGTGGAAACTGCTAGGGAAAGAGCCCTAGCAGTGAGTGGAGAGCCCCAGCTGCTGGTTACCAGGGCAACCAGAGTGAGCTAGTGGCCCACACCTGCCAGCAGTCAGCTGACCAGAAGGGGCAGGGCCTGGCTTACATATAAAACCCAGAGCTGAGGACAGGATGGCAGTTCCCTGCCAGCAGCCAAAGGGGAAGGAGCTCTCCCAGGGCAACCAAAGGGGAGAGGCCTGACAGCAGGTATAGCCTCTGAAACTGGTGAGGGACAGATCACCCCTGCTATGGCTTGAATGATGTTATAGCCAAGTGGCTTAAATTTAGGTTATAGTCCAAGGGCTTGTGTTTTGTTTGCTGTTTAAGACTGGTGGTTTGGGTGAGGCTATTAGGGGAAGGAGGAGGCCTCATAGGGGACCCATGGCAGCGTGGGGACACCAGTGCCAGAGAGGGTGCAGCATTTGGGGGTGCACCGACCCTGGCATCAGAGAGGGCGCAGCACTTTGCAGGGCTGTGGAAAGCCCAGGTGCCAGGGAGGCGCAGTGCGAGACCAGGCCGCGGAGAACCCCGGGAGCCAAATTATAATAAGGCCCAGACCAAACATCAGTTCCATCTGCAAGCCTTGGGGCATGGTAAAGGGGTGGTTGGAGCCACGCATAGCCCATAAGGCTAGGGTGCCCCAAAACACCCATTGTGCCATCTGTCTTGAAGCAGGACCCACCAGGGGTCCGGGAGTCCACAGGGTCAGAGTGTACAGCAAACCGTATCCAAGAGGGCATAAAGGCAGCCTCCCATATATATATTTTCCATCAAAGACATGGTGGGTGAGAATCAAGGGTGCCCATTGGGTCAACTTAGCACGGTAAGGGGGCCTTGGGGAGATCATGGCCACCCTGTAGGACTCTGTCCCGTGACACACTTGTAACAAGGTAACCCAGGGATAGCAAAGACCACAAGCAAGTCTTTGCTACGGCAGGGAACTTAGGCCAAGTTAGCTCTGTACCCTATTTTCCTTTCAAGTCAAAAGAACCAAGACAAAAAATTACGACCGTAGCTTATCTTAGAGGTGAGCAGAAGATAATATCTTAAGGTTGATGTAAGGTGGGGTGTAAGGAAGGTGGAGCCCCAAATTGGAACATAACATCTTACTCCCAGTAATAACTTATTTATCCATCAAAGATGTGGCAGGCGAGAACCCCCCTGAAGGCCTTCCAAGGCAAATAGTTCAACACCGAACTGTCCGGGTCCCAACAAAACGGCAAAACCTGAGAGGTCCCTAAGAGCTAGGCATATGAGCTAACACCACAGGAACTTATAGTCTTCTTTTAGAAAGTGTTATATGGAGCAGACAGAGCTTTTAGAATGTTATATATTTTTTAATTAACTACTTTTCTTACTACTGAAGTAAGCTGAGTTCAAGATTTGGCTGCTAATTTGCACAACCTAATATAAGATTATTAATAGGAAAAGAATGTTTTTTGCAAAAGTATGCATCTCAAATGTCTCTATTTAAAATAATCGTACACAGAAAAAGGATTTCAGGTATTAAATTAGGAAATACAAAGATTTGAGCAGAAAGACTAGTTGCATTTGAAAACCATGATCTAAAATTACTAACTATGAATGTCTTGGCACTTAATTTTGGGATGCCTAAATGTGACACCTAAAAATGGGGTGGATTTTCAAAGATTGGCATTCAGCAAGGGGGAATGCTGCAGAGTATCCAGCCACTTTTACATGGCTCAAGCTAGGCACTCAAATATTAAGATAGTAAAAATCATGGCCCTTTTAAAAACTTTGTCTCAAAATGTCTTGTATATAAATGTTCTAGGAAATACTAAGAAAATTAATGTAAAAAAAGGGTGTATTATGCATTAATGCAATAAAAAGGAAAGGGCTGATTTATCTAAAAATCTGTTAAGTGTCAGCTTCAGTATGTAGAAAAGGATTTATACATGTGTGACTATAAAAGTCATAAAAATACAGCTGCCATTCGTTTGAAAATAGTCAACACCAGGAAGACGATAAAATAACAGAAGGAAGTAGCCTAAGATATAAAATGTTCAGCTCTGTATGGTAGACTTTATCACTAAGAACTAATATGGGCAAGCTGCCATGCTTTAGTTAAAATCAAAAGTGTAATGTCAAAGTTCTTAAAAATAGTTTTAATTTAAAAAATATAATAGACACATACAAACGCCATGGTCCAGAGAGGCAAGCATTTTATTTTCAAGTTTAATTTTTTCAACATGCATCTTTATGAGCTTGGTTATAGTTTTATTACCAACATTCTCTGCAAATTTCACAGGTGTGTTAGTTCTCCTATGGGATATTCTACATAAGCTGCAGCATTCAGCAATAAATTGCAAATTCCCAGGTACCCTAAGTTTAAAGATACCAGTGATGCACATTGTAGTGCAAAGAGTTCTCCTGACAGTACAGCTACATGTAATACATTTTGCAGAAAAATAACCATTTTAAATGGCATAATTTTATTTCAGAAAACTAAAGATAGCAGATGTGATTTCAAAGCAAACAGTTCGAATTATTTGTACATGTATACCCAATTTTAAAAAGTCACAGTTGAGAGAACTGATCTGATTTTATTCATCTTTTTTATGTTTGTTATTTTAATAGATGTAATCTGTGTAACGACAGACCACATTTTCAAATGTATTGAATTAAGCAATTGTTCATTAATTTCTACATTATAAGTCATTGTAAATACAATTATAGAAAATTGCAATTGATGATTTTTCAATAAACAAATAGAATAGTAATTTCTCTCCACATTCATTACAAAGAGGACCCCAAAACCTGCAAAACAGTGTCAGGTCCCCATAGTTAATCAGGTTTTAGTCCAGTTTTCAGTAGACTTGTTCCCACATCCAAACTTCATCAAAAGTTAACTGTAGTTGGAACTCTTATTCTCATGCTTCTACTAAAGTGCATGAGAAACATCCAGGCTCAGAAGTTAGGCCCAGCTAAGAATGACCATGGACACTACATTAATCTTGCAGTGTACAAGGTGAGCTTCAGAAAGCATGTGAGACACTGCTGGCAGAGGGACATCAAAACCTTTAACTAGTTCTAAAATAGCTGTTCTGTGGGAAAGCTATTTGTATGACTGTATCACTTGTAGTCCTAAATAAGGAACCCATTGTTCTTGGATCTGTACAAATAAAGGAGACAGTCCTTGCCTTGAAGAGCCTACAGGATAAATAAACAGGGCATCAATTTTCAGTGCAACCAGTTTCCAGGTCTTAATCATTTAAATCCACTTACGCTGAATATTTAACAAAATGAAAATAACTAACAATACTTTGGGCTTTCTAAGATCATCTTTCAGCAATTCTGCTGTCAAGGAAAAGAACATTTACATATCCCACAGAGTTTGGTAGCCAGAAGTGTAGCCATCTAGGGAAGTCCAACTATCTTCTCTACTGCTTCTCTGACATTGTCAGCATCTGCTCAGTGAGTTGACTATCAGAACTCCACATGGGACTTAATACTCACCCCTCCTCAGCTCTGGAGCTTGGAACTTGTGAGGGTAAGACAGTTTCTTTTCTCCATCAGCTACTAATCAACAGTAGGGTAATGTTTTCAACTTCTTTTTCATGCACCCATAACTGGCATTCAGGAAAAGGCAAATGAAAGAGATGCCATGAATTAAGTATAGTTTTGACCTCTTTATTTTATCCCATGCATCATCTAACTATAGCTGCAAAATTAAGGTGAAAAGTTCTCTTTTTCCTTTTTAAGTTTCTGTTTCTTCTTTTGATTATCCTTTAGACATAGCCAAATTCTGCTCATTATGCAATCTTTCACATCACAATAAGGGGAAGAGAGATCAATTTAAGATTAGGAGAATGATTGCAAAATGACAAAACTTGGCAGAGGAACTCAGGAGCAGGTGAAAACCAGTATATTGTACTTGAAGCAAACTAAAAAAGAGCTCTGAAAATCTTTTTAATACCTATTCCTTTTAATACCTGTTCATTTTAGCAATAGTGTTTTAATTTATTAAACATGTTACGGGATTGCTTCTTACTGGCTGCATCTACACGAGATGCTTACTGCACAGTAGCTCATTACTACTGCACAGTAGTGTCACAGGGCACAAGCCATGATGCAATGCTACTGCACAGTAGGAACGAGTTACTGCACAGTCACCATCACCAAGAAGCCATACAGGGACACTGCAGTAACTCCAGTTGCATGTTACCCCGGTATGCAAGTACTAAATGGCCATGCAGTAACAACTGCGCAGTCAGCGTCCCATGTAGACATGGCCAATATGTTTTAATTTAACTTTTTTCAGTCAACTAAACAGTTAAAGGGAATAGTCTGGTGGCTAGAAATACCGAATTTTGATTTTTGTTTGGTCTGCAGCACCAAGGTCAAGCTGCTGTTTTTAATAAAATAATATACAGCAAGATATCCAGCATGTCCTACCTGGATGCTGAAGAAGAAGAAGAAAAAAAGATAAGATATAACATTATTTAGGAAAGAGCACACAATGACAAAATGTTCTTTGTGTGGTAGTTTAAGAGGCAGATTATTACTAGATGTTAGCTGTCCTATGTGATCTTCTAAGATCAGAAAAGCACACAGTGACTGAAGCCACATACACATTGTAATTAAAGCCCATTATAAATAAGTAATTTGAGAAAAATAGCCAACAAGGACATTTTATAAACTTTTGAGGATTCCTAAGAATTTTCTGTAACAGAAATCTGTGGAGCAAGCCATAATCTGTGGACACTATTGGCTACAGCATAACTCAGACACTACCAAAAAGCACTGGCAGAAAAGGGGAGAGAGAAATAGTAAGAGAGTGACTGTGCAATTGGCCCAGAATCACAGCATGCCAGCAGAGCATGGAATATAATTTAGACTATCTAATGACCAGTCCTGTGCCACAACTGCTAAATTGCACTCTCTCACCTTTACATTTTTGTTGATTATAGGCAGGTATGACTGATTAAATGCAGAATTGATAAACGAAGAATTATGAGTCCTTCATCTGTATCTTGAGAAGTTGATTGGCAAATTCTAACAGCCAGAGAAGAAAAAATATAGAATAGTAAGTAGCTCAAATGGTTATGGTTGTTTAAAGCCTTTTACTATTCCTGAAGTGATATTGGGCCAATTGGAGTAAAGGTTCTTGTTCCAATACAGGGAATCTCTTATTCACTGCCACCATCCTTTGTTCCCCAAAAAGTCTCATTAAATATTTATTTGGTTAGGTTAGATCCAAGTTCCAGTGACATCAATGGAAAGATTCCCGTTGGCTTAATTAGCAATGGATGGGACTCCTAATCTAGGATGAATTTAAATAGCTAATCGCACAACACTAACTTGAGCCCTGATCAACAGTTTGATTAATGCATATAAATCCTTTTGTATACACCGAGTCCGACTAAAATTAGACTCAGCATAGATGCAGGGACTATCCACCTGGATCAGATTGCAGGACAAAGGCTTTGATTTGTTTTTCTAATACAGTGATTTTCAACCTTAATAGACTCATGGCACCCCTCATTAGGCTCCAGGCACCCCTCAGAAAACGCGAACTTAGTTTTAACTTATTTTTTACTATGGAAAAGTAATTCAGAAATGTTTCTGTTTGAAATAACTAAAAAAGACCACTATGGATTCTTACTGGAAATTATTGGTTTCATCTTGTGAATCATGTTTGCACACCTAACAGTGCTAATATTGTGTAGCATCCTGTGGCACCCCAAAAGGATCTCAGGGCACCTCAGGGTGTCATAGTACCTCGGTTAAGAATCATTGTTTTAATGCTACTGACATTTACTTAAAAACTGATAGATTATAATATTTCTAAAACTTTATGTGAAGTGACTGTACATTTCAGCCCTTTTAAATAGTTTTTGAGACCTGGGACTTAATAAATAAATCAATTGGATGTTATCCATTTAACCTTCTAGTCTTCCTGGACTAGGATCATATATATTAAAAAAGAGAGCGAGTAGGCGAAATAAGACATTGTTTTGAGAAATGTACAAGACATTGTTTTGAGTCATGAAACAAAAATAACTTTTAATTAATAAAACTTGTAATTAGAAATATTTCCATTCCTGCAAAACCTGTAAAAAGACTTCTGCCTCTTCATACCTCACCCCAATCTTCACTTTCTCCCACAGAAAAAGAAAAAAATCATAACTGTCTGAGAAGGTACCTTGTAAATCAAAGAAAACCTCTTTGGTGTACCTGTGTTCACTCTATAATTCAAGTTTCTCCTCACCCCACTTTCCTAACAAAATGATCCATTAGTTTAAAGCAAGGGTGGTAGTTATTCAGCCCATGGGATTGATGCATGCTGAAGAGCTGTTATCCAGTCACAGGGCTCTTTGAAGGGCTGGGAATTCAGGGGCTGGTGCAGGGCAGGTAGGACCCCCTGCCAAAATCTGGAGTACAGAGCTTTGTTAGGGATGTATATCATTGCGAGGGGGCTACGACAGCTGCATTAAGCCCTGTGGTTTCCTAACGCTGCTCACCTGCTGCTAAAGGTGGCTTTGGATCCAGTCCCAAAATGCTCTGCAATCTAGATCCAAATCAAGGGAGCCAAACCATTTTTATACCCCTAGTTTAAACTGACAACATAGTTAATTTGTTTGTTTGTTTTGCTGGACAAGGTATCAGATCATATTGAAGAGGAAGAGAAGGAAACAAGTATACAAATTTATAATGCATTCAATCTATCTATAGTAACTGTATTAACAACTTGGAAATGGCTCAGCATTATAATTAAGCCCTAGTTAGAAGTTCAGATGAAGATTTAAAAAAACACATTGAATGCCACAAGAGACCATATTTAAGGGATTGGTGAACTGTATTAAAGCAATAAGAAAATAGATTTGTAATCACCAGGTAAACATTCGTAACAGTAAATTAAGATTTCTTTTAAATTTAACTTGTTCTAAAGGAAGCCTAACCTGGTTTCTTCTTTTAGGATTTCTTTCTGCCAGCATTACAAATTATATCTCTTTTAAAGCAAAATTGATGCCAGCAGTAGTAAAAATCAAATGCCTCTTTTCCTGGGGAGAAGTATTTTTTACCTTGCAAACTTTCTGACTGCTGGATTCAAAAAAAGGATAAGCTGTCCTAATATATATATAGGCACCCAAAAATTCACCATAGCCCCCACTGCCTGCCTGGAGCACAGCCCGCCCCACCCCATGCAGATCCGGGGGCATGTGCCCCCCACATGCCCTCCTGGACTAGCAGCGGGAGCAGTGAGAGGAACTGCCGGTCGAGCAGCCAGGGGAGGAGCAACCCCTCCCTGCACCCACCCAGTCCTGTCTGGGCAGCACTTGCCACAACCCTGGTCCCAGCCCCATCCCATCCCTCACTGTGGGGGGCCACACCTCTTCTCTTCCCCCTCCCCTTCCACCACTTACCAGATGCACACAGTATTGACCATTGTAAAGGAACCAACCCCCCATTCATAACACTATGGGAAAACTGGTTCTGAGTTACAACATTTCGACCCAGGGTGTGGTTTTCAGAAACCAATTGTGTCATAAGTCTGAGGACTGTCTGTGTGAATGTGTATAATTTTAATTTTTTGCCAAAGCTGAAATATCTGCTAGGAACAGAACTTGAACTTTTTCCTTGGCAGATCTGCAGCTGTAGGAAGAGGCCTTAAAAAACTTGTCAGAAATGTATTAATTGATAAAACATTTTTCATTATAGTACCAGTAGCAATATGTGAACAAAGTGCAATTGGAAACTGTGTGTATTATTTATTTCTCTCTCCAGTCTGCCATATGGAAATAATGAACCTAAAACATTTCCTATACGGGGAAAAAAACAGCATTAGGAGGCCCATTGAGAGCTGGCTACAGGATCTTCTGGATACATAGCAAACGACATTAATATGAGTTTTAAACTGAATCAGTGCCAAAACTAGCTTGACAACAAGCCCATAAAAAAAATTTTGAAACGAAAACTCCTACAAGCTGGGAAGTTGCTGACATGCATAAGTGCTTCAGCCAACAGGAGAAAGTGATCAGAAGGTGCAGCTAGCAACAACAAACAAATGACTAAGCACCAAAGGGAAGCATGGGGAAGTGTTCATTGCAAGCCATGGCAGCAAAATACATCAGAAAGCTTTTGCATTGACCAACATATAGCAGAGAGCAGCCAGACACGAAACTGAAGGACTTGAAGGCTGCTATGGTCTGTATATGTGCAGGGGGCAGGAGGACAATGCAAGATGAAAGGAGGCTGGCACACACTATACATGTAATCTTTATCCATCTGCTTTGATTAGGTCTTCCTTTCAAGAGCCAGAGAAGAATCATGGACAGACAAGCAAATGTACTTTACTTGATGTAATATCCCATTTTCAGTCTGATGCTAAGTTAATTATTTAGAACCCTGACTCAAAATTATGAGTGCCTCAAGATACACAGCATGCAAGCCTTTAGGAAGATGTTAAATAGCACCATAAAAGCCTACATATTTGAAATGTTGAATATACATATATCTGAGAATTCCAAATCATCTCATTGATAGGGATATACATCAAGAAAATTTTACCCTGGTTACCATTTCAAATTGAACATTATCTATCTAACAGTAGTAACACTTTTTGGATGTCCTAAAATAAGCAATGTTCACAGCTTGCTTCTTTTACACAAGGAAATCCTTAGCATGAGCAAAGAAGATAAAATAGATTATTGCTGCTTTAGCCCTTGAGCAAATAACTAAGCAGGGTATTTCAAAATACTTGTCTGTCACCAGTGTGTGTACGGGATTCAAGGGGTAGAAAAGCAAAGGGCAAAAGGGGGATATTAGGTTAATGTCCCACTAAAGATGTCCCTTTAGATCTGCTGCTCCAGGGCAGATTTTTTTTTAATTTCTAAAGGGACAGATCATAAACCCTTCACTTGGGTGAGCAGTTACTCATATAAGCAATGTCATTGACCTCAAGGAGACTGCTTTTGTGAGCAACTGCTTCCTAGAGTAATTGAAGGCCTCTACCATCTGGCTCAATATGAGAGCAGAGCCTCAAGAGTTTTTTTGGTTTCAGTCACTTTAGACTTTTTCTCAGTGGTAAGAGGCAACCATTTGACTGTCAGATTTTTTTCTCTCCCTTGCCAGTAGGAATCCTTTTAACAGGCAAGGCAATAAATAAAACCATTATAGGAATAAGACCTCAGCTTTATCTTTTTTATTAGAAGCCACAAGCAAAGGATATGTAAAATTCAGTTAAAATTAATCCCACTTTAAAATATACACAAAACAAACTGGATTTTTTTTTTCTCAGCTTGTCTATTCAGCTTAGAAATATCCAAAACATCAAAAATACTCTTGCCTAGTTTTACTGTAGGATTTTTAGATTACAGATATTGATTGGGAACTCTATTCTACTTAGCTTTATATATCATGCTCATTACTGCAGTATCTGAATGCCTTTTATTAGCATAACTAACATCTGTCAAGTTTGTTTTCTCATCCTCTCCCCAGGGAGAAAAGCATATACAGCAAAGTATCTTGCTTTGGTGTCTTTGTAGATGTTTTTAGATATACATGTTGCTATGTATTTGTCAGGCAAGGTCAGGGAAAAGAAACGAACCAGATGGAGCAGAAGATGATATGTGATGGTCCTCAGCTTCTACAGTCTAGGTTTAGTGCTTGAGGAAGGTCTCAAGTTCATATACAGCCAAGCTTTACTCTTTCTGTAGAGGATTTCAGTATTCAAAATAAGCAAAGCTGTTGGTTATAGACTTCACCTGAGAGCTTTAGGCAGTCTTCTACTTGCCTTAGGCCCAAACAAGGGAATTCCTTGAAGACAA
Organism: Crocodylus porosus; assembly: GCF_001723895.1. Lineage (NCBI taxonomy): Eukaryota > Metazoa > Chordata > Crocodylia > Crocodylidae > Crocodylus > Crocodylus porosus. The sequence goes on from NW_017728927.1 coordinate 670,365, forward strand.
AGACCAACACCTTGAAATTGATTTCAGATTTAAGGGTAGCCAGTGTAAAAAGAAGAGGACAGGTTTTATGTGCTTAAGAGAACCTGATCTGGGAAGATGCATTGCAGCACTCCTTGCAACCTGAGGTTTCCAAAGTACTGCAGGCTTCACAATAAGTCTTCTGTAATCCATCTGAGAGGTGCTGAAGCCATGAATATAAATTAGGCCAGGTTATTGCCTGCTAGTATGGGCTAGAATCTCTTGGTCTACTTAAGATAATAGGAGGTGTTACTCTCAGTACTTGATCCAGCATCACCAAGGAATCCAATATTACTCCTATGCTGTCAGGGTATACCTTTCACTAGAAGAAACTGCATTTCAGCTGCAAATTGTTTCAGATGTGACTAAAATGAAGAACTGAAGTATTTAAGCTTTGACAAACATGACATTTTTAAAGTGCTTACTAGACTCTTTTTTTTTTTTAAAAAGGACCCAGACCTTTTCACAATCTTAAATCAGTCCCTTTTTTGTCTCATGCCATCAAAACTCCAAAGTTGCAGAGCAGGCAAGGACTTAATTTCTTAAAATCAGATTTTGTTCTGTAAATTAGAGTTTTAAGTCTTCATTATGACTTATGGGGAAAGGTAAAATTATTACTTTCAACTCCCTTTCCTGGTGCTTTTTTTCTTTTTGAGAAAAAGCACTCAAAGTTTAATCTTATTGGGAGTAACTTGTGAACCACCAGCAAACACTTCTGGATGCTTAAGATCATCTCTCAAATACGAGCTCCCTCTAGTGCTTTGTAGACACCATGCTACCTACAGACTTCTATACAAAAAATAAAATGAATGCTAGGAAATGTTTTATTTATACATGACTTTGCCCCTAAAGCTGTACAGTTTTGCCAACGGTTGAGTTTGGAGGCTGGACAGTACTCAGCTATGGGGGGAAAGGCTTAACATCTATAATTCAAAGACACAGGGATAGGGATGTGTTAAAAATTAATTACGGTAGACAAAAATGGTTGAATTTTCACCCAGTTATCACAAAAATATTAACAAATTTCAGAACTGTTTTGAATACGTCCTTTGTCAAGTGGTTTCTGTCTTCACTTTTGATCTCTTTTGCTGCTCCTAACTGCATGTTTACAGATGCTGACTGGTGGTAGTCCCTCCCACAGGACCTGGCAGGCATTGGCATTGGTTGAATCCAGGGAGAAGAGTTCTGCCTAGAGGCCTTCACCCTTTCTTGCATCTCACCTGGATCTGTAAGGGGAGTGCCATCACCTGCCAGGAAGCAAGCGATGTACTTCTTAGCACCCCTCCTTTTCTCCAGAGTACGGAAGAAGCAGGGCCCACAGTCCATCTCTCAAAGGAGCTGAATGTGCAAGCTGATCAATGTGTCAGAGGCACAGCAGTCATCCAGAGCTCAGACCTCTTCCTGCCTCTCCTGACACTCTGCAGAGGTATGGGTTACCTGGGTCAGTGGCTAGGTGCCTCTCCAGCTTCAGCATTTCTCTTTTGAGCTACTCTGTAGCCACCTCCCACTGTTGGGTGTGCCCCCATGTGTAGGGGCAACAGTACTGGCTGATGTGCACATTCCCCACATTCCACTATCTCTGGGCCAAGGGAAAGGCTGGCCGCTGCCTGTACAAGGCCAGTCAGAACTCTCAGAAGGTGGCCACAAAGCCCACATCCTCCAGCAGGCTCCAGCAGCCAGTAGGCTAGCCCCAGACACTTCGGCTGCAGCATGACTTGAGTAGATAGAAGTCACTGAAGAGGGCTGGCCTTGTGATGGAGGTAGACTTGAGCAGTGTTTAGTATGGACATGTAGATTTGATTTGGGAGTGGAAAGCAAAGGTGAAGGTGAAGGCGCTGCCAGAAAGGTGGATGTGCCAGATATCCACCAGGGAGTGGTCGGTGATGATATCCCTGAGGATGCCTGCAGTGTCCCAGCTCTGCACCCTGTCAGGGCAGTCCTGTACCTCAAAGGTAATGTTAAAGTCTGCCAAGGACCAGGCACTCATGCGGGCTCAGGGTCCCAAGATACGTGACCACCTGCCAGTAAGAGCAGGCCATCTCCAAGTTGTACATGGGGCCATAGATGTTGACCAGGTTGAGGATGATTCCGTGTAACCAGACCCAGAGATGCAGCAGGCAGCCTACACTACCCCTCCACCCCCACTGCTGCAGCTGCCTAGAGCCTGGGATATCACCCTACCCACTGCCCTGTATTTGGGGGGGGGCCTAAGCCCTGTTATCCCAGGCCTTCCACTACCTATGCTGCCTACTCCAGCCACCAGTTGGCTTTAGCAGCTGGAGTTGTGCAGCTCTCCTACAGGAAAACCACAGAGTACCACCCCCCCACCAAAGGAAGGAGAGTACCTGGTACCTGTAGAGACCCATCCTGCAGCCACACACATTGAGGCACAGTGAGGGGGCTTATTGTTGGGGGGTGTTATTAGGCTTGGCAGGGCTTTCACAGGAGGCAATGCAGGCTGTGGGGCCTATCAGCAATCCCACCGTCCTCCTGAATGTGTAGAAGGAATCATGGAGGCTTCAGGCTTCATAGTAGCTTCTGGCATTGTTCTACTTGTGCCCCTTGCCTTCCCCCACCACAGTCCTCACCAACTTGTGGACTTGGTGGAAATCCCCCCCAGTCGTCCAGGGCAAGCTGCACCTTCATCCTGGAACAGTGCATGCTCTTCAACAGCAGCTCTTCCCTGGGCACTGCCAGGGCAAAGAGGTCTGCAGGCTCTATGGAGCCCACAGTCCGTGGCAGGGATGGCTTCAGTCAGAGTTGGAGGGGACATTTCTGGCATTTAGGTAGCAGCAGTGGCTTCCCCAGAGTCCTGGGAAGAAAATCCTTCACATCAGGCCCTACTGGCATGAGCCCCAGATCTACCACCTCCCCCAGGGCTGTACTGCCAGACCTGCCCTCAGGGTGGCTGAGGCTAAAGCACCAATGCCTGTGGTTGGTGAGGGTGGAGGAGAAGCAGGTCAAACAGCAGAATTGGAGTTTTCCTCCATGGGCTCCCCTACCTCAAGACAGCCATGCCAC
>NW_017728927.1:674247-722795 GCF_001723895.1 Crocodylus porosus
CCACACTCCTGCAGACAAGCCACTTGTGGCTTCATCATGTGCCCTGCCCCAGCTGTGCAGCACCTGCCCCACTCCCTCCCTCATTGCGAGGGCCTCAGTCTGCAACCCCCATACCCCTTCCCTCACAGACTTACCAGCCAGACCCAGCTGCTCTCCACACTGCCGGGCTGTGCTTCTGGCTGCCTGTGTGCTGTGCTGTGGCTGGATGCATGCATGGGGCATTTATCGGCAACATTATTGGCCATGTCAGCCAAAAAAAGCCAACTGCCGATGCTGTCAATTTTCTTTGCATCAGTGCCGAAGCAATAGGCATGTATCTGTGCATCTCTACAATGTTTATGTTTTTATGATCCTGGAGGGAAATGGTTAGTAGAAAGGCAACATAAATATTTCAGAAGTAAAAAAGAAAGAAAAGTCTCCCACAATGTCCTCATGGTAAAATTGGGAAAATGAGGCCTCGACTACTTTATGGTCTGCTGGCTAGGTAACTAGCTCTGAGGTAGGACTGAGAGAGTATTGATAGATGGAACCAAGTCAACTTGGCGGAAGGTGACCAGTGATGTCCCTCGGGGTTTAGTGCTTGGACAAGTGCTTTTCAACATCTTTATCAACAGTTTGGATTCCAGTATCAAAAACGAACTGGCAAAGTTTGCAGACACCAAACTATGGGGGAGCGTGGTCACACTCAAGGACAGGCTGGCAATACAGGCCAACCTGAACAGGCTTGCAAGATGGGCAGACCTCAACCTGATGACATTTAATACAGAGAAACGTAAAGTGCTCCGTCTGAGGAAAAATAATCCTCAACACACACATGGGCTTAGCCATGCTACACTTGTTAGCACCACAACTGAATGAGACCTGGGTGTCATGATAGACCATAGAATGAACATGAGCCACCAATACAATGTTATAGCTGGCAGAGCACATCAACCACTAGTATGCATCTACCGTGGCATCTCAAGCAAGGTTAAGGATGGCATCCTTCAGCTGTGGTCTCACCAAGGCTGAGTAGAGCAGGAGTTGTGTCCAGTTTTGGGCGCTGCACTTGAGGAAGGAAGTGGAGAAGCTCCAGAGAGTCCAAAGGAGGGGTACATGCATGATTAGAGATCTGGAGAGCAGGTTGGAGAGCAGGTCATATGAGGAGAGGCTGAAAGACTTGGTACTGTTCAGCCTGGAGAAAAAAAAACTCAGAGGGGACTTGGTGGCAGTCTACAAGTATATTAGGGGCATACATCAGGCTTGGGGGAGCATCTGTTTACCAAGGCCCCCTAAGGAAAGACAAGAAACAATGGGCACAAACTGATGGAAGATCACTTCAGACTGGACATAAGGATAAACTTCACAAGTGGAGTGCCAAGGGTCTGGAACAGCCTACCCCCAAAGATGACACAAATCACCCACCCTGCGATCTTCAAAAGAAGCATCTTGATGGCCACCTTGCTGGAGTCATCTGACCCCAACAGTCTTTCCTGCCCGAGTGCAGGGGGGCTGGACCTGATGATCTTGTAAGGTCCCTTCCAGCCCTTAATATTTATGAAAACATTAAACTATAAAAAGGAGTGATAACTACTATATTTACTCAATTCCAAGACAAGCCATTTGTCCCCCATCTAACACGGAGGAGGAAAAACCCCTGATCTGGGAATATGGTATGTACAGGCTGCAGCTGCTGTGTGCCTATGCCTCACTCGAGCCTGCCCCCTTACCCAATCTCACCCACAGCTGCTACTGGCACTGGCTTGGCTGGAGCCATGCTCCATGCCCCAGATTGGAGCAGGGATAGAGCAAAGACAACGGGTGGGTGGGGATGGGAAGGGCAACAGGTGGCAGAGGCTGCATGGGGGTAAGGTAGGAAGGTTGCCCGCCCCGCCCCCAAGGCTGGGGGGCAGGCAGGGAAAAACAAGTAGGGGCAGGACAAGCAGCAAGGGGCAAGCTGGTTGACACCCCCCCCCCGCCTGCAGCAAAAATATACTTGTAATTTTTTGTCCAAACCTAAAGCACCTCAAGCAGCTGTCACAGAATAGTAAAAATGTATTATAATGTATAAACATGAAGTAACGCAATACCCAGTGTACTATGCTTCAGTTATGAAACTAAACCCAGAACTTGGACACCAAGTGTGTGCAATTAGTAGCACACTGTCTTATAACTGGTTTGTATTCCCCCTCCCCGCCACGTCACATACTTATTTCAGTAGCTAAACCATGCATATTTCTTTTTTTTAAATCAAAAAGGCCAAGACAAACAGATTCACTCCCTACTTTAAAATATATTTGGAGGGAAGAGGAGCTTCTTACTCTTACTTTTATACCAACTGGCAACGATGTGTATTTTGTGGGAGAGGAGGAGGAAACACCAGAAGCTGAAGAGCTCACGTATACTTATGGTATATTACGCTGAACTCTATACAGGTAGAAGAAAATTAATACACGCAATTTCTTTTAAAGTTTTATTTTCTTTCTTCTTTTTTTTTTAAATAGCTTGATTAAACCATCCATTGGCTTTTTAAGCTGAATTGTAAACATCACAAAATTACTGTTCCGTACTCAGTTTAATACATTACATTAATTGCAGTAACAGTCCATAGGAGTAAGCTGAATTCAGATTTTTTTTTTTTGAGAGTGCATCTGGAAACACACACACACACACACACACACACACACAGCTCTTAAGAGAGTGATGCAGAAGTTTGATGTTTAATTCCCTCCTGTGGTTTAAGTGAGCAGCATTACAATTCATCAAGTTTCTTTAATTTATTTAGTGCTGTACACCACTAAAAAGCCTGTTTTCACTTCAGTTAGAACAAATTCAAGCATACTACAGAAATTCCTCTCCAAGTAAAAAAAATCATTTTCTACAATAAAACTGTAAAATTCATATAAAAGTTGTTGTAAACATCTCTTTTGTGACATGTACACGCCAATATGGTGTACCTGACCAATATTATTAGAAAAATAACATACATTTTCACTTCACAGGTTGTACCAGAAAATTTGGATAATGGTCAAGCATTTGATTAGAATTGTTGTGTGGGGAAAAGACTACTATAAAGTATGATAATTTGCAACCAAAAAAAATTCAGGTTTGCTGTAAGTACAAGCATTGAAAATTAGACTGCTACACATCATTAGGGGCTTGACAATGATAAAGCTCCCACTAACTTTGAGGGTGATAAGCAGGCATTAGTTATATTTAACTAATTTTCAAAGGGTAAGTTTTTGTGAGGAAAAAAAATCTGTCTGAACAAACCTTGCACAGTAGGCAATAACATACTCAAGCTTACTATAATCAAAAGATTAAAACAAGAGTTTCTCAGTCTGTTGCCTTTATACAGTCAATTCACCATCTGTACAGATCTTTCATACAGGAAGAGGGAGAAAAAAACAAAAAAAGTGTGATAAAAAAAATAAATCCACCAGAATAAACAGGATTAGAAGGTCAGATTTAGTTCCTAGAAGTCCCTTGGGATACATCCTGAAAACAAATCCATTTAAAATTAAATTTATCCCTTTCACAGACATCAGAAACATACAGGGTCTAGTTCTACATTACATGTTTAGCCTGGACTTCCACTGATGTTGTTTGTCAGTGGCAATTTGAGCATACAGGTAATGCAGGCTGAACCCAAAACTAGATGCTAATCCAAAAACTAAACAAAGGGATTGAACAAAAGGATTTAAAAGCTTGATATTCAAGCAATTGCTTTCTTCCTTTTTTTTCCCTGACATTTGGGTATGAAAACAAGGTGGATAGCCAAACATTCTTCCTGCATTTAATATGAGAAAAGTTGACAATCAGGAAGTATGAACATGCCGAAGATCGTACCTTTTCAAAAATTATTTTTTTATTGGGAAGCTATCAAATACATCTTTAGATTTAAAATATATATATTTCAGGCTGTAAACTTGAAAAAAATTGATCATGTTAACACTTAGTAAGGAGCATGGATTAATAGTGTTACTTGATCTAAAGGCTTACTCTTTCAAATATTGTAGGACAAAAATGGCAAGAGAGTCACGTCATAAAAACAATCCATATTCAAAACACTCTTTAAAAAAAAAAAACTATTTTAACCAAATAAACTCAAAAAAAGTTCCTATGAACTTTTAAGTAACCAAAGCTCTCAATCAAAAACTCTAATAGCGCAGAAGCTGGTGTGGGAGGTTTGGGTTCCAGCTTCCAGCTTCTACAGAACTGATTGCCCACAAGTGTCTGACAGCATAAATAAGTTTCAGTTCACAGTTATAAGAGAATAGCCATGCACTGGGGTTTGGGACTGTTTTCTTCAAAGCAGCAATCTCGGGAAAACAGCAAATAGAATGGGTTTACCACTTAGGTGGTACATCTGATTAAGACAGTGGGGGCCAATCTATATGGCATATATATCACAAGCTAGGCCCACGCCCTCCCAAAGTGTCACTCAGATCCCTTCTCCCTGCCAGACAGGCTGCTTTGCTTTCTTCTCCCTGCCTTTTCTGCTGCTGTGCTGCCTGTCCCCCCTCCAGTCTGATGCATGCCACAGACAGGCTGCCCTTGCCACTTGTGGCATGTGTCCCATGCTAAGAGGTAAACAGAAAAACTCTCGTGACAGAAAACAGATATGGACATCTCTGCAGATTTTTTGCTAATTTCTCATGATTTACCAAAATACTGAAAAAACTAGAGGAGGATGTGTTAGAAAGGGGGTGATGGGGAGAGAAGCCTAGCCAGTAGGCTTATACAGTCAAAATATTTATTTTTATTAAAGCACTGGAATGCACCCCCTCTCCCCCAGCCCACATGCACACACTAGTTGGGTAATAAATATTAGAGTAGGTAAGAGTCTAACCCTAAAAAAAAAAAAGCACCACTTTTTCTGCAATATGCACTGAAAGACATTTCAGATAGTACAGCCCTTACCAGAGGCCAAGTTCTGTGGAATATTAGTTCCCACAAATGTCCCAGGTGTTTCTTGCCTGGGTCTGCACAGCTTCCTTATGATGCACGATGATTACCTAGGGAGAGGCTATGAACGCCATTAGCTACTAGCCACATCAGTAAATCAGTACCTACGTAAAATTTCTACTGTTTTTTGTGTTTGGTAAGAGTAAAGTGCCAATACAGTTTACACAAGCATCCCTGCGCTACATGGTGCTGTGGTTTTACCTATACATTTATAGCTTTGGCAGGCATACGCGAATTAAAAACAGCAGCACACTATTGGTTCTAATTCCACCTAAATAAAACATTGTTTATGAAAAGTGATTTATGAATACGCTTTAGAATATTTAATATTTTCTTACCTTTCTTTAACCACATCATTTGGTTGCTTTCTAGTGGCAGATATAGAATTCTTGATGAATGGTTCAGGAACAAGCAGAATACTAAGCAATACCTTATAAGACTGCATTTTAAAATGTAAAATGGTTCACTTAATATAATGCTCTTACACTGATGTTTTAAATATACATATGCTCAATACCAACAGTTTCACAAATGTCAAAATAGAAATAATGATGAACTGGAGGATGCCTTTTTAAAAACTGCTCTTCCATCACTTAAAACAAGGCAATCTTCTCTACTATAACAGGTTGCCCTTGACAGTCTCAGCCCTTAGCAGAGCATTTATGACAAGCGATTCCTAGATTCAACTTATTGAAGCCACAAAATTCCCTGTATGTTGGTACAGTGGATTCTTAGTCCAGAAATTTTGCTTCGAGAGGACCTAACATCAAGTCAGTTATAATAAAAATAATAATAAGAATAATAAATAAGAAGTGTGGTTCATGCAACAGCCACATTTTTTTGTTTTGTTTTTTTCATATGCCATGCAGGACTTTCCTTTGGTAAACTATTCTCCCTTCCAAGGGGGAGTGGACAATCCCAAGAGCTGTCTCTGCCAGTCACACGGTTCAACTAGTGCAAGAATACTGCTTTCAATTAATGCTTTGCGAAACTTACAGTGCAGCGTACGGCATTATGTGAGATGTTACCACATCAAAAGAAAAGATGGTTTTAATCTCAGAAGGAATGTTCAAGTTGCAAAGTTACTGTTTAGGTTTCCAGCAGTCAAAATTCAAAGCAAGCTTAAAATGCTACTGGAATGGATTTCATCCACTGTGCAGCAAGAGAAATTTAAAAAAAAATCGTACATTAAAATTATGCACATTAGAGATCTCTCTCATCAGCTTACCTCACTTACACGTATTGTAACTCATTTAAATTGACCTTGTAATGAAGGCTAAAGGCCACTCTCACAATTAAAAAAAACCCAACAACAAAAAAACACAAGTTTTGCCTAAGAAAACACTAGATTCTCAGACCTGTAGCTTATTTATCCAATGTTGCAAAGTCTACTCATAGAAGAACTTGTTAGCATTACTTCAGCAAAAATTAAAGTCAGCTACAAGCACCCTGCCACAGACATCTTTAAAGACGGTTCCATTTAAGTCTTCCATTTGTTCTCTCTGCCTACATTTCATAGCAGAACAAGAGAAACCCTAAAAGTCAGCACCATCTAAAATAAGTTGTACCTAAAATAATTAACAATTCTCGCTCACAACTTGGGACTTGTTGACTGATTTTTAAAGGTAAACAATACTCTTGCATTTCTAACATTTTCATTACCAAGATAATGGTTTGATTCTTACCTCTCACGTTTAAGTCTCAAACCCTTCTACTAAAATGTAAGATCTGTTATGTGACGCATTATAATGGTTTCACTGGTCTGTTAAACAAAATCCAATTTCTGCTGTAGCAACAGCTTCCTCACAGCTGTTTACAACCCATCATCCATGACTACTACATGGCGATGGGGGGGTCCTAACCCCCAGTATGGAGACTTAGCATGTAGTAAGTAGGAACGTGGGGTAAGCTACCTCACACAAAGGCACTGGTAGAATTTGTCTAAACAAGGAAATTTCTATGCAGTAAACCAGGATATAAATTTACAACATGCTAGCTATTTTGCACTAATTTCCCAAATGAACACCTTTGCACGCAACAAGCACAAGGGCTGCCTGCAGATGTTAAAAATAAAACAAAACAAAAGCTGTGTTTTACTGGAAGGAGCAGTGTGTTACTTGGAGTTGGCCCCAAAGTGTTTGCATAGATCAGGAGCTTCAACAGGGCTTTCTGGCACTTTATCTAAAGCTCAGTCAATCAGCTATTAGATAAAACGTGCCAAAAATGCTCCACTAAAGCACCCAATCTATTCAGACATCGAGCAAGCCAGATCCAATTAATGCACTGCCTCTTCTGGGCATGTGCTGGGCTAAACATAGGAGTGTGCCAAGTTTAAAGTTAGCGTACCATTTTTTAGGTTTGTTTGGTTGGGTTTTTTATTTTTTTAACATCTGCAAGCAGCCAAGTGGCAGAATAAGCTCTTGTGTACTTACTGCATGCTAAGCATCCACATGGAGAGTTAGAACAAAGTTACTGGCCTGCTGTAAATTCACACCCTGCCTTCCCAGTATAGACAAATCTTTAGGTATTTCTACAAAAACCCTTCTCCACATAAAGGAGGAATCAACAGAACTACTCAGGAACAAAGATAGGCAGCTTCATTCGTTGGTGTTTTGTCCAAAAACCAAATTCAGCACCTGAGAAAGGATTACCCTTCTGAAACAGGATGGTACTTCCAATAGTGTAGAGTTACTGTAAGGCTTTATATACCACCATGTACAAGTGGAAGGAAAAAGGGGACATGGACATAATTCACTTTGCTTTACCCATTGCCAGCCCCATTCTGGTCCCTGAAGACTAGTCTGCAGCCAGCCTAATTTAAGCATAGCCTTTAGACATAGGAGTATCAGATCAGCAGAAGCTGCTGCAGGACTAGGGGAATACAAGAATTGCATTTTGAACTATTTTTGCACATACTTCCAGGCCTCTATATTCTGCTCATATCAACTAAACCTAGAAAATTAGCTTTATAAGTATAGTTTGTTTCAGTTACAAAAGGGAGTTGGTGGGGGATGTTCTGTTTTTAAAGGAACTGAAATATATAAACCCTGAAAATAAGTGCTTATAATGGAGACACTGACAGACCTCCAGTTAGGCTCATTTCTAATTCTAAGCAATTGTAGTTTTGAATTATACTATAGTTTAGACACCTGGAAGTGTGCAAAGCCATAAAAGTATCAATGGAGAAACTTTATCTTTACAGAATGGAAGCAATACCACCTCTTGTAGTTATTCCTGAAAAGAGCTAATTTTGAGAACTGGCCAATACCAAAGTTCTTACAAGAAAGATCAGAAACTGATGGCAAGATACTTATCCCAATAATAACTTCTGGATTCAAAGTAAAAAAGGCACCATGACAGACTTCCACTAGCAACAGGGCAGTAGTTAAGACCAACCAGAGTACCCATTTGGCTTAGACCCTTTACACACACACACACACACACACACACACACACACACACACACTCTCCCCCTCCCCTAAAACATTTGTAAAAATAAAGTCTAGCCTGGTTTTATCTTGAAAGCCAAGTCCCTATTCAAACTAAAATTAAAATCCTCTTGACCCTGAAATCCAACTGTATGTGCATAAAAACATTCCCTTTTATTAGATAGTCCATTTCACTAGCAGTTTAGAAGTGTGATTTAATTTTAGTTGTCAGATATCCCGTTGGAACACGAATGGTAACTTTGTCTCAACACTATCTTTGATTTAGTCAGATATTTTTCTATTAGACTTAAAAACAGCCAGTAATAAAATTTCAGCACTGTTTTGTTTTTACCTGTACTACTGCATGCCACAGATTTGTTAGTGCAAAAACAGCTAACAACCACTGAGATAGCTGAGGATTAGCTGTTGTATAATTTATGCTTGAAAGCATAAATTTATTATATCCAGTTGTATGCTCTGAAGATAACAGGTTTAAATAGTCAAGGAAAACATATGGTTTCTGTTTGTTCAGGAGTTCCATGGGATATTCACTCAGTGTGGCAGCAAAGATGAAATGCAAATCAGAAGGCTGCAATTCAGAGTCCAACCCCTCAAGAAATGCAAGCTGCAATTCATCATCAATTAGGCTCATTTCCAATTCCAATAACTGCCGTTTTGAATCATGTTGTAGTTCAGAAAACCAGAAATGTGCAAAGCATTCACAACTGTCTCCAATGGAGCATAAAGCATCCAAGTCAGTAATGGAATTATGAGCTTTCTCCAGCCAATTTGATATCAAAGCACTATTAAAACAGTTATCAAATTGCTCACTTTGAGGTGAAATAAAGAGACCAGAAGAGGCAGCTATACTTGAACTCATCCTAGTCAATTTGCTCAAATGAGGCATTTTCTTGCCAATATGAAGCAAAGGTATAAATAGAGAACAATCCCTAATCTTAAAAGGAGTAGCTTGAGAGTTATTCAAGGAGTATATATCTGGAAAGTGAAGAATCTCCTTTTTCCGATTTGGACCAGTTTTGCATAACTGTTTGTTGTCTAAATCTTCCTCCTCCTCCATATTCATATAGGAGATATGCACAGCTCCTCTGTCCTTCAAAAGTGTTGCATTTTATGAAACAGGAATACAAGATTTGATTAACTATCCTTGAAGTATAAGCAGCACACCAAGTCATAAGTCAGTGTATCTCAATATGAACCTGAAAAAAGAAATACAGAATTCATGTAATGATTATTTCAATAAAAAACCCCAATCCCATCCCAGAAAGCCCCCCCTGTAATATTCCTGTGTCAAATTGGAACTACTTCATTAATTTTACTGGATAGTATATTGTAACCTCCATTTAATAAAATGATCAAATTGCAGAAAGTAGCTCAGAGGAAATTATATTGCTGCAGGTAAGTACCTATACTTTTCATTTAACACATATGTTTTCAAATGTGTTCAATGACAACAAATTAGAAAGTGTCCTTCTGTCCCAAGTGTCCTTCTATTCACATGCACATGTTATTTCCCACTTTTGGGGGGGTTTACATTTAGGAGCTTTCCTTTACTGAGAGATAAAAACGATTAAAGGCGATTCCGCAAATTAGAAGACAGAAAACTTACTGCATAAAAGTACAGTTTACATAATTCATCTTGCTATTTCAAAGACAGTGATCCAAGATTGACTTTTCAGCTCCATTTTTTAAATGTAATTTTCCTTTAAGGATTAAAAGATGAATATTAGGATCAGCCACAGGCAATCTTCCAACCCATGGTGAGGGTGAATATAAAACATGTTTAGACTCTAACTATGTCTAGTTATGAACGTTAGGAGCTAAAGCATAAATAGGTGCAAGAGAGAGGCTTCATGTCTTACTGTCAACTGCCCAATTCATACAGAAAAATGATTGACATGGAGAGATTATTGGCTTGATTCAAAAGCAAGTTTTTCATCCAAGATGTCATAAGTGGCAACAGCAGACTTGTCCCCCATCCAGTGCCACAACCCAGCCTTTAGAAACTTGCTATACCAGCACTGTCTTTTCCTTTAGCTGCAATCTTCAGTCAGCTATCACAAACTTTTGAGCAGAGCCAATAGCAAAACTTTCATGGACTTTTGCATGAGTTGAATCATGCTCCTATGCAGTAAAGTGTGGTGATAAAGATGATATACAATGCAAGACTTCAATTCCTACTGGCCAAAATGTGTGTTAGGAACAGATTGAAAATAATTTACACTAAATTGCAATTTAAAACACTTACATATAAAATGCAAGTCAGGGTTTTACAGGACGCCTTTTAGTTCATTTTAAAAGCAGTCTTTACCTCAAAACTACTTTTTAAGACTCACTAGACAGCTGTGCTGCTTGTGGGTGAAACTTAACCAGAGGAACATCTATAGAACAGACATTCAACAGGATAATCAATTCCAGCCCAGGGAAAGGCCTGCTCCTCACTAACTACCACAAGCTCTGCTATGAGACGCATGAGAGACCTAATCAGAATGTAATTGCAACAGACTCAGCCAGCAAGACAGTGGAGTGCGTCTCAAACGTGTCACAGCATGGCCCAGAGACCTCTACCACTGACTAGGATCAATCCTCAGCTCTCTTCAAGACAGAATAAAAGACAACCAGACCCCCAGCTCCTGCCTGCTCAGAGACTTGGCAGGTCGCAGGCACTAGAGGGAAGCGCGAACTCCAGACTAGGACAGACTCCATCTGAGGACGCATAAATACCAGAGAATTAAACCGGGGGATACTCGAGTCTTTACGGATGTCACTGAAGCTGCTGGCACAGCACGGGAGGATGGCAGAGCCCTGGATTTGGCAACCTCATGTCTGGGTGTTTTCTTATCGCAGGCCGGCTCTGGATGAAGCTAAGGGGCGGGGGGCCATTTTCCAACTGGATTTTTCAAGGCTCTTTGAACCCAGCTACGATGAAGGAGCCTCCCTGACAGCGGAGCAGTCTCTCTGCCCTCGGCCCCTTCCCTCGGACGCAGAGCAGCGAGTGGGGGGGAGGGAGCAGCGCCCCGCCGCATTCACCTGCAGCCGCACGTTGAGCATCATAGAGGCCACGATGTAGAGGTAGGGGAAGTTGATGCGGAGCTTCCAGGCCAGGTCGAAGAAGATGAGCAGGGTCCGGGTCAGCCCCTTGCAGAACACGCCGTAGGACCTGGCGGCGGCCGACTGCGACAGCCTAGCAGCCAGGGCGGACAGTGCCGCCGCCATAAACCCCGCGCCCGCTCCTCCGCACCCCGCGCCGCGCCGCGCCGGCCCCGCAGCGAGCCGCCCCCCGCAACAGCCAGGCGCAGGCTGCGGAGCTACAGGGGAGAACAACGGGAGCCCGCAAGCCCGGCGACGTCACAACAGGGTTACGTAATGCTTACGCACCGCGATGGCACACGCCAGACACGCAACGCCGCCTCCGCGCATGGGCAGTACGCACAGTGAGACTCCACCGCTTTTCCTAGCCCCGCCCACTTCCGGGGAAGGGACGTTCCATATGAGCGCATGCGCAGTGCTCCGCCAGCCTGAGGCGGGGCGGGGTTGGGACGCGCAGGTTGGGTGCTGTGCGTTATGAGATCCGTGGTGCAGTCGCGTGCTGAATACTGTGCATCCTGCATCTGGGCAGTGCGTTGGGGTTAGGCGATCCAAGACGTCTCTTCACCCCTACCATTCTCTGATTCTGTAGATCCGCCATGCCTTTTAACACCTTGTAGTTTTTATCCTTTAGTCTATTACTTATGTAAGTAGCCAAAGGCCTGGACTCAAAAGAATCAGGCCTCTCATTTGCAAACATAGAACCAAGTCCCTACCCAACAAGCTTACAACCATCCTCTATAATACTTTGCTTTGTTTTTGTCTTGGTCATTCTGTCTGTGTCATGCTCAAAAAAACATATTTGCCATCATGTTTCTGGACTTGTAGTGATTGATTTCAATTAGTTATGGTGTACTCTTGGTACCCAAACAAAAACTGTCTTTAACACCCTTACTTTAACTAAAACCCGTAACACCCTTATCAAGGTGAAGCGGAGAATAGTCAGCGACTGAATGCAGAAAGAACAGCAAGAGTAAGACAAAAACGAAATCAATGAGCAAAGAGGATGTCATAGAAGAGATACCCTTGGCCTTTCCATTGCATGCGGAGGCAAGAGAGAACAGGCTGAAATGGTAGGCAGCAATAGATTCACTGAAGACAGGACTGAGGAATATAGTTGTGGATTGATGAACATGGTATGCCAATTTTGTAACTCCTTAAACTTCCAAGCTGAAAGACCATCAGATGGCCAATTCCAGAGTTGTTGTCCTAAGGGTAAAGTGATTCTGCCTCCAAGAAGACCGTTTCCATAGTATTTGTGGGACTTGATGATGAGTCGGAACAATGAGCATTACCAGAACTTTAAAACAAATATTTGATCATACAACAGTGCATTGCCTGTTGAACAAAGATCATTGTGATGAGATGTATGATTCATGGACTATATGGAGGAATTAATCCAAATGCACCATACATGGAAAATCATCAATGTCTGAAAAACTATCCAAAGGAGTTTAGAGAGGAGACACTTGGAAATGTTGATGGATACCCATCGTATAGAAGATGACCAGGCAAAACAGCTTGAGTTGGTAATGACACAGTGGATAGCAGAAACATGGCACCCTATAACAAGTAGCCTATTTTACCTGTCATTTTTGATGGGCTTTTATGGTAGTGTATAATGTTTACCTGTAGGAGTAGTCCCATCACCTAATGAGACTACTCAGAAGCATATACTATGTCCACCCAAAGCACAGTACTGAACAACCACAAAATGCCTTGTATTATAACTAAAGAGAAGTGTATCAGAATGTGTTGAAAATGGCGGTACTGGCTTTATCTCTCTGTGATACATTGTCAATCATCTGTGTTAATACATTAAATTATGCATTCAGTTCACATTTTTTTCATTATTGTATAGGAAAAAAACATGATCTCAGATTGTGTTTTCACAGCTCTTTCAGACTCTTCTCTTCACTGCATTTGGTATTGACATTTAAAAGCAATATTTCCTTTTTTATTGTAGATTATTTTTCCCTGAAAACAGAATGAGAGCTGTGTTTAAATTTGGTATATACTATATCAAGAGGCTGCATTTCTTCTGTTTTTTCAAAATTCAGGAAAGCAATCATGCCTAAAATGTCTGCTGCAATATTTTTAATTCTGTGGGCTTTATTCTGATCTCACACCAGTTTTACATCCATTTACCTCCCTATATTCAGTTGAGTTATTCTGGAGTATACCCTGTCACGGGAAGGTAATGATGTGCTGTAACTTGACATAGTTAAAATTAGCATGTATGCAGTAATCACCTATTTATATTAAGATATATAGGTAAGTAATTCAAAGAACTAAAGAAGAAATAAAACACAACTACCTACATGTTGTCTAGCTTTATAAATCTTCAAGCACTTTACATGTTAACTATTTAGTCTTAGAACATTTAATAGTGAATAACACAACTTTAGATGTGGGAAATCTGAGGAGTGGAGGCACGGGGACTTGTCCAAGGCTTCTGGGGAAGCCAGACAGAACCAGAACCCAGGAAGCAATTCCTGACTTCCAGGTTTCTTCTCAGATCTCTCTCTTTGGGAATAACATCTTAATTCTACATCATTGAAATCAATGAGCATTTTGCTTTTGACTTGTGTGAACATATAATTCTTGACTGCAGCATTTGTTTTTAAGTAACGCATTTGTTTTAACTAGTACAAGATAGAAAACAACCTGAAAACCCCATGTTTCTCACTACTCTGCTTTGAAAAAATCATGTAGTCTGAATTTTCTAAACTAATACAATTAATGCATGAAATAAGAATGTATATCTTGCAGGCATGATCCTTCTTTCTAATACATTGTGAATTATAATGCTTCTTGTAAACCCAGCTACTGCACTTACCATGTTGGCCCCTTAGTTTCAAATTGTTTTAAAGTTAAATTACACTAGATTTTCCCTGAAAACAGATGTTACACTTTCAAAACAGGTATGCATTTAATTCTGTGTCTGTTTATGTATTTATATAGTCTACCAAATGCCAATCATAGTTAAGGGGTATAGGTTGCACACTGGAAATATATCAAAGACAGGAATACCCAGTTACCTGTGGGGGCACATTTCTCACAAGAAAACCACTCTTTCCCCAACCTCTCAATCCTGATCCTCAAAGGAAACTTACAAAACACTACCCAGAGACGAGCCTATGAACTCCACTTCATCAACCTCCTGGATACTAAAAATCATGGACTAAATATAGACATTGGATTTATGACACATAACCTGCCTGACATCTGACTCCCCAGGTATCTCTCCACTATTCATCTCCCTTCTCTCCCCCCTTCCCCCGCCCCCCCAGTCTGTCTCTCACCTATTGACTCCTCAATCTATATTTTCACTGACTGCCTGTCCTGTATGCATGTCAGCTATGGCTTCTGTACTTTTCATTCTATCTAGGAAGAGCACACACCAACTGCTGAAACATTCTTAGCCTGACAAAGGGTTTTTGAACCTGAAAGCTTGCTTAATAATTGTTTTCCAACTGTTTAAGTTGCTCTAATAAAAGATATCAGATTCACCCAAAGAACCTTGTCTGCCAATCATGGTTATGCGCCCATGTCAGTGAACATTGCCATCTAGTGGCTGCAGCTGGTATCTATGGCTCAGGACCCCATGTTCCACTTCTGGGTTTGTCTCAGACATCTATTGCATTTCCATCATCTGTTAAATGCCTGTAAGAAAGGTTATTTATTTAATTGTCATGTTGTGTGTGCAGCCTTATCAATTAACTAGTATGTATAAATGCATGCTGATATTCTGGGATGAAAGATGATGGAAAAGAACAAATGATGAATCCTGTCATCCTGAAGCTGTGTATCATAGTGTGTAAAAGTTTCCAGTATTGCATCAGGCTGATTATCCTGCCACTCCCCATCCACTTAAAGTATGAATATGGTGGTAATGCCAGTACATACACAATAAAAACATTTATACAGTGTACTTTTTTAAAATGTTTCAAATGAAGACTTCCCCCTCATTTCTAAGAAAAACCTGTCAGTATTTTTGAAGGATGTCATAGATGACAAGTAGATTACCAAATGATGAATCAGCATTCAAGTTCTGATATATGCTTCAGATTTATGGTTCATTATGTTATCAGTCCCCTGGAGGGATTTATAATGAATTGCGATATCACCATTTTTCCCCCTACATAATTAGTATACAATACTACATTGTTTGTAACTGTATATAGGCAGTCCTCCAACTTTATGACACAATTGGTTCCTGAAAACTGTCTTAAGTCAAAACATTGCAACTCAGAACCATAGGAAACAATGTTATAAATGAGGGATTGGTTCCTGAACAAAGGCCTGATACCCTATTTTCACCAAAAATAACCCAGAATTTTATACTCAATCAATTATAGAAGAGTAATGTAGGTACATTAATGTATTTATATTGTAAATAGCAATCATATTGATTTGGAAGGACTTCTCTGAGGTGACTTTGTTGGACTTCTTGAAGATTTCTTGGCTGGAGTCTTCTCAGAAGTTTTGGCTGCAGGTTTTTCTAGAGTCTTGTCTGCTTACTTAAAGAAGGTGTCTAAGGAGGTTTGAACAGATGTTCTCCAGGGAGATGGGCAATGCAGTTAACTTGTTTGCTGGTGTGGCGTGGCATCAGCTCAAGCATTGTAAAGTTGAAACAGATGTCAGAAAGTTGAAATGGTGTCAATTTATAAATTGTAAGTGCAAAACATTGTACGTTGAGGATTGCCTGTATTCAATACACATTATTGTAAGTTCCTAGCTCTGCCAGAGGGTCTTATTTTGCACCAGATGCTACTCTCCACACCCTGGCTGCTGCTACAACACAGATTCCCCTGGAGGCCACCATTCTATAACTACCTCTAACTCAGTACCCAGGGCTGGGGCCCCTCTCATCTACCCCTAGGTCTGCTACCAGTTGTCTAACTCTAACCTTTCAACCTGTCCTTTCAGACCATCCTTCATGCCTCTCATTCTACAGGCAAAGAATTTGTCTGCAAAGAGCTGTGTAAATGTATAGTACTTCATTACCCATTTCTTTCTGTTTAATAAAATATTATTTCATACCAGGTACCAAAGAGATATAAGGATAAAGTAAAATATAAATATATACAGATATTAATTCATAAACAAGTAATATATAGTGTACCCAAAAGAACATAAGGAACAAGAATAACCATCTTTCTTATATTGGATTCACAGCATCATTACATATTGAGCAATGCATGGCTGAGATTCCAAATGTAGAGTTACCATACATTTGATATTCTTCCATCCTCTCCTTTTTAAGTCAATCAAATCTTATAAATACATATCAAGAAGATGGAACAAATGTCTCGTTCTCTATTAAGTGGAATCTATCCAATGCCAAAAGATGGTTGAATATGGCTGCAAGTAAATAGCTAGTTTTCTGGTATAAATATCTGAATACCCAGAAAGCCACTGAGTGAAATATTTAAACCATGCCTTATGCTTGTACATTATAAATCTGTGGACAGATGGAAAAGAATTGATCCCAAAATAGTCTGATGGAAGAACACTGAGAAGAACATGTGCATAAAGACAGCAGTTACCTCCTGACAGGATAACAACATTTTGTGCTAAAGCAAATGTTTTCTCCATGGCAACCTTTATCCTTCTCTTTTTATCCTACTGAAGTCATTTTATGTTTTATCATAACAGTCAGTTGCCATAAACATAACTGCAAGGAAAATAAAGTTACTATCTAATCACAGAAGTAAAGACAAAGAATAAAAGTATACTTTTAAAGTGAAAGACTTTTTTGAAATTATTCTTTGTAAAGTATAAAGAAAACTTTAAACTTTTCATGTTTAGATTTGGTAACTATTGTGTTTATTTTTCACATTTTAAATATTGGAACCAATTTTACAGCTCAGATAGCACAGAATGCAGAAAAAGAGGGCAAAGGTGGTTTGATAGGACCTTTTAACCTTTTCAGTTCCAGGTCTGCCTAGGGACATCCTAACCTTTGGCCTAAGCCAGAGCAGCTTCAGATCTGTCCCACCTAAGTGTATTGCACCAGCTAAGAGTAGCAGGAGCACAGTGGTACTCTGGCAGGCTTTTTTCTTCCATCAAAATCCATGCATGAGAAATTAGTACATTCTTACACTAATGTTATTCACATTGGACAACCCCATAGTCTTTATGCCTCTTCCTTTTTGTCAAAATGGGAAATTAAGGCAATGGAGAATCATATCTGTCAAAATTTGACTTCTGTGTGGTTGTTGCAGGATCTCCAGAGTAGTGGTTCTCAATCATTTCTGTACCAGGACCCATTTGTAAATATCAATGGCCGGTCCTGACTAGGGTGGCCATTCGTCCGGTTTTATAGAGCACAGTCTGGTCTTCTGTCCTCTATTGATATGAAACCAGATGGTCTTATGTCCTCTATTTTTCACCACTCCCTCCCCCCCGGCTGTCTGGGGGAGCTACCTGCTGCTCCCTGCCACTATGCCTCCGCTGCCGCCACTGCTGCTGCCACCTGTGGGAGCTTGGGTGCCTCCAGCCTCAGGAGGGATACAATGTTCATGGTGGTGGGGACAGTTGCACTAAATGCAACAGTTATGCTAAATCCAACTGTCCAGGCTGGAAATCTGCCAGCCTGGAAGAGAAAAGCCCCGGTTTCCCATGTTTTTCTCCTTTAAAGGAGAATCCATTTTAAAAGTTTGCTCACAACCCTTTCATGTATTCTTGCAACCCACTCTTGGGTCGCAACCCACAGCTTGAGAAATGCTGCTCTAGAGGACTAGAAGATTAAAGAGGTGATGTTATCACAGGAGAGTGAAACCAGAGCAGCTGAAAGGAGAAAGGAATCTTTGTCAGACTGTTTAAAAATTCTTGGGATCTGTTAACATCCTAAATGCTTAGAAACCCCCCCATCAGGATAACCTCTGAAGGACTAACGTTTTGGTGTAATGCTTACGGTTGCCAACTCTGACTGAAGCTATTCTGGGGGAGTTTTTTCCTAACATGCTGCAATGTTAGCTAAATAGCTAATGTAACATAAATCTCCCGGATTGCTTTCAGTAGTCATGGGGACATCAATGCCAATCCCAGTAGACTCTGCGCCAATCTGGGCGTGCTGGCAACCCCAGTAATGCTACATTGCAACAAAAGAAATCAACGTTACACAATCATAACATGAAATCACCACACGGCTTGTGGTTTGCAGCTTGTTAGACTATGCTGCCACCCGTTGAAAAGAAACTGGTGCTCAAGGATTTGCGTAACAGAGAAACATGGTGACAGGAGGCCCTACGCCACATCCCAGGGCAGCACAGCCCCACAGATGGAAAATGCTGCCCCGGGCAGCAGCCCCAGTGCGTGCTGGTCCCATGCGCCTCTTGACATGGTAACTTCCAGTGCAGATGAAACTGAGGGGAGACGACACGCTGCAGTGAGGCCTAACGCTGGTAACAGTCACCCTAAGATGCTCAGGACAAGGAAAGAGTAAGAGTGGAGACCAGGCCCCACCCCCACCACCCCGGACTAGGTTAGTAGCACAAACATGGCGGTCCCTCAGTTGAGGTGAGGGGGACCCAAGCGTTTCCGAAGCCGTCACTCTGGGCCGGAGAAGCCCGAGCGTCGCCGAAGAGTCCCGAGGCCGCGCCGGCGATGAGCTCAGCGCTCCCGAGCGTTGCCGAAGAGTCCCGAGACCGGGCCGGCGATGAGCTCAGCGCTCCCGAGCGGAGCCGAAGAGTCCCGAGGCTGGGCCGCCGACCGCGAAGATGCCGCAGGCTCCAGGCTCGAGCTTCCCCGAGCGCTGCCGAGGCCCGGCCGTGGGGGGAGGGCGCAGAGGCGGGCGGCAGGGCCGAGCGAGCGCGCCCAGCCGGATGTGAGCGGGCGGCCGTTTCCTGTTTCCTCGACTCTCGCGCAGCCTTGGGTGGTGGCCGCAGCCTCGTCGCTGCTTACGGGTGCACAGGGCGGAGGCGGCCGAGGCCGGGCGCACAGACCCGCGGGCTCCTCGCTTCGCCGCCGCCCCGATGCAGGCCATCAAGTGTGTGGTGGTGGGAGACGGGTGAGTCCGCCCCGCCCCGCCGCCGCCCCGCGCGGGACTTGGCCGGGCCCGGCCGCCCGCCCGCAGGGAGGAGCCGCGCCCTCCTGGCCCGGGGCGCCTCAGGGCGGCGGCCCCGACTCCTTCTCCCCCCCGGCCTGGGGTGGGGGCTGTGGGCCCTTGGGCCCCTTGTGTCCCCCTGGGTAGCTGGGAGCCCGGGGGAAGGTGCTGGCTTTAAACCTTCCTGGGAATCATGGGGGTCCGTATCCATCTCCATTTTGCTGCTGGCGGCTTCCCCCAGCCGCGGCCGGGCCCTTCCTTGTGTCCCTAGCGGGATCCGTGCCCCGGTTCAAGGGTTTGGTTGCACAGCGCTCCTGAGCGAAGCCACTTCTGAGGTAACTGGACGGGAAAGTCGGTCCCGTTGTCTCCAAACTACTTTTTAAAAACAGTGGATGGCATGCGGTGACTTCCTGCGCACCGGCAGGGTTTCACAACCCGCCTTTACAGCCAGGGGTTACATTTGCAGGTGATATAATCAGAGTCCGTTGCAAGATCTTTTGGGCAGAGACCATGCTTTACTGTATGAGTGTTACCTAACACAATAGGGTCTGAGCCCTAATTGCGACCTCTAGCTATACAGCTAGATGACAGATAATTAGAAACTTGACATGTGCATCGTCTGTAGAGAATTATTTATACCTGTGATGTTTTGTAGGTATTATTGTTTAAAGCTATTTTTAGGATGCTTTTAAGTCTGACTTTATGCATAGCTGTTGGCGTTCAGTGCAGAGACTGTGTGTACCGTGTTTGTTCCTCTTGACATTTTGACGTTAGATACTGTTGAATGTGCTCCATGTAGAAACTCTTCTAGGGATTTTGGAGACTTTCTTACTGGATGTCAGAGCTCAGGGGAGCATCACAAGCCAGCTGGAAAACAAGACTCGTCTTATGCAGTTAGATTTTTTTTTTTTTAAGTGGAAACAAAAATCCCAGTGTAGTCTGAGCATAATCGGGTATCACAGAAAAAACTTGCATAGATAGATTGAAGGGCATAATTACAGCTAGAACAAATTTCCATAAGCTTTGTGTAATACAGTGTGGTGGTTTCATCTTTAAGTTAATGATCAACTTGTTAGGAGAGCCCTAAAAAGTTAGCATGTATTAAGACTTAAAAATAAAATGTTTAAATGGTTTAACATAAGTGCTGGTTTTGATATTGTATGAGATGCCTGTCTTACTTTTATTGCTTGTGCTGCACGAGAGGAGTGTCCTAACACATTTGACTGAGATTTGTTGATAGTGCTGCAACTTACTGGGACTGATAAAAATGGCCAACTGTGATTTTTTTGTTTGTTTGTTTCTAGTTGGTTTAAATTGATGTAAAATATTTTTTACATCAAAATTGTTGTCTTATTTGTCTTCTTTTAATAGAAATGTTTTGTCTGTTCATTCAGTGTTTTGAAGGCATGATTCTAGATTCAATGTAATAATTCCTATTTAAAATTTTCTTTACACTTAGTATCACTTACTAAATAAGTAGTTGCTTTGTGTGTTTCTCAAAAAACTTTAGAAGACTGCTGCTTTAGGTGGGACAGGCTACAAGCTCAGTCTTTATTACTAAAACCCGTATTTAAAAAAATAGGTACTTAGGACACTGTATTAATAAACAATACCGTATTCAAAAACCCAGAAGGCTTTTAAACTAGAGAGGAATGTTACTTTTAGAAACCATTGCAAACCAATGTGACAGCATTATTCTGGTATATGAAAGCTGGAAAACAAAAGCCAGTGATTCTCAATAAGGGTGCCATGGCACCCGGTGGTGCTTTGAGTTCCTTCCAAGGGTGCTGCAGGGTGCCATGCAGTGTTAGTGCTGTTAGATGTACATGCATGTACATTATTCACAAGATGAATCAAAAAATTTCAAATAAGAAATCCATTGTGCTCAAAACTTTCTGACCTGTGTTTTTCCATGTTCTTTGCAACAGAACTGCTCCATTATTTTTCTATAGTAAAAAATTAGTAAAAACTTTTTTTTTCTTTTTTAAAGCTGGTATTTTCTGAGGGATGTGCCTTGAGTCTAAAAAGGTTGAGAACCACTGACCTGGCTGAATGAAGTGCAGGGAATAAGCAGCTTAAATAGTGAAAAGTAAACTTTCTTTTTTTCTGCTGATATTCTTGTAATGTTCTTGTTTGTCTTAGGTATTTTACAGATTTCATAGACATTAGGGGCTGGAAGGGACCTTGTGAGATCGAGTCCAGCCCCCTGCTATAGGCAGGAAGTCAGCTGGGATCAAGTGATCCCAGCAAGAAAAATATCCAGAATTTTTTTAAAGAGTCTAGAGTAGGTGCTTGCATCACCTCTGGGGGGAGTCTGTTCCAGACCCTGGACATTCATACCATAAATAACTTTCTTTTCTTATGTCTCGTCTGAATCGGCCTTCCTGGAGTTCATGGCCATTAGACCTTGTTATCCCTTGGGGAGCTCTGGTGAACAGCTGTTCTCCCAGGTCCTCATGTACCCCTTTTGTATAATTGTAGGCTGCTACCAAGTCAACCCTGAGCCTTCTCTTTTTTCCAGACTGAAGAGTCCCGGATCCCTCAGCTTCTCCTTGTACAGGCTGCCCTCCAGGCCTTTAATCTCTTTACAGTGCTCTCCTCTAGACTGTCTCGAGCTTTTCCACATCCCTTCTGAAGTGGGGGGCCCAAAACTGGATACAGTACTCCAGCTGTGGCCTCACCAAGGCTGAGTAAAGCAGGAAGATGATGTCCCTGGTTTTGCTTGAAATGCATTGGTAGATCCATGCCAGAGTTTGGTTTGCTTTGCCAGCCACAGCAATTAAAAATGTCTTTTGAAGCAGTTGACTCTTTCCACCCTCCAGCTGAGTGCAGGAATTCTAAACTGCTTTCTGTAATGCAGCACTCCTAAAGAAACATATTTCTGGTGGGTGGCTAATTTTCATCCCACTGACAACCTCACCTTTCCCTATCATGGTCTGCCATTCTTCAGTCGATAGAACAATGCCATAGATGGAAATTTTAGAACAAAACCTCCTCAAACTGAATAATATTCTGCTTAATCTAGAATGTAATAGTGCCTTTCAGTAAGGGAAAGATTTTAATTCTTAAGTGATAACCTGCTATTTTTATCCTAGGAGAGTTGTGTATGCCATTTTAAATTTTATAAAATATGAGAAAAGAGCTAGGCCTTAGGCCATATCACGCAAAGCAGTATTCTATTTCAGGTAGACTGGTAAAAGAAAGGAATTCCAACAGATATTAACAGGATGCTATTGGTTCTTTGGCATCTGATTTTAGGGAAGTGTTAAATAAAGTGCTTCAGCTGGCCTCTACTGCCATGGTTGTAAGGGCTGTGTTCTCACAGTCAGTATACGAGAAGTCTCCTGCCATAGCACTACCATTTGTGCAGCTCTATTGGTGTTGGCAATGGAGGGAATGCTGCTGTACACTGCCTGCCAGCATCTTTATTACGATGTCATCTTATCCTGTTCAAAGTAGGTGTAGTATGGTAGGAAATTTCTCAAGCTTCTTAGTTATAGCTAAGGAGAGAGAAGTTCCTGGGTTTCCAGGTACTAAAAACCTTGTGAAATCCTACACAAGTCACTACCTTGAATTGTACCTGGAAGCGAATGGACAAATTTGGTATAATAATTACTGTAAAACTAATTATGGTGTCTCATTTGCCTGTGTGCTACCAATCTAATCTAGAAAATTCTTGTGGTTAACAGGGACAAATCTGAATTACAGCCTAATGTTACTAATTTAGGATTCTCTAGTAGGGTTGCAAGGTTGAATGTATGGTTAAATAATTGATGGCATTTTTGTAATACTTCCCAGATTGATCTGCAGAAAAAATTAAAACCATCTGTTGATCCATCTTAATTTCCAGCCCTCAGGTGTAAAGATTTATTTGCTATACAGTTAGATGCCTCCCTTAGCAAGTAGCTAAATGCTTTTCAAACTAAGTTTGTTAACATAATGCTTTAATAGGAGATGAGGAATAAAAATTAATGTAGGATTACCATAGTGAAGGTAGGTGTTACATGTTCGTTTCTGAGGTTGGTAACTACGCAAATCTGATTCATAGGGCAGTGAGCCAAGAGGCTAGTGAGGCAGGAAACCTAAAATGGAACACAGGGTTGTTGGGCCTGTTTTTTCTTGTTTAACAACTGTCTGGTGCATGCTGCAGAAGAACCATGCTACAGTTTTGAGACTGGAATGAAATTTTTTTTTATCACCTCTTTCCTGAGCTGCTCTGAGTAACCACGACAGTCTCTTTACTTGGTGAAATGAAGGGAGGCAGTCAAAAGGGGTAGGGGGGAAAGTGTTCTTTAGTCACTGATGAAGATATGGAATTCAGTACAAAACAGGATGTATTGTATGATAGACTTGTTTAGGATGGGCCTTTGAGCCTGACTGTGTTGTAGATTCTACAGAAGGTTTTGCGGAAGTCCTAGCAAGGGGCTTAAAGGATATGGCTTTTTTGAATTCATAGTTTTGATGACTCAGTTATAAATTAGACCAGTCTATTCAGTTCTCTGGCATTCTGAAAAGGCTTGGTTAAAAAATGTTCTTTCAAATTTTCTTTTTGGAACTGTTGAATACCCCAGTGCATTAGTGTCTTCGTTATAGAAGTCTATTAGTTTAATTCTATATAAAATAAAAATTAAACTAATAGGCTAATATATGTATATTATCCACGGGATATATATCCATATATATTTTATACAAAAAATTAAAAGATGTGTGGGGTTACCATCTTCAGAGAATGCCAACAAGCCCTGAGTCTGGAAATGTGTAATTTGTGTACAGAGCTTTATAGTACTTAGCATTTATGCTGTGCTAATCTTGGGATATTAATCCTTACAGCAGACATGTGATGCAAGTAATGAATGCCTACTTTGCAGGCTGGGAAAATGTAGAGAGGCTGTGGCATAGCTGAGACTACAATTCTGGGAGTTGCTGGTTTCTCGTCCTGAGCCCAAATGCTGAACTACGCTACACCCATCCATGGCTTATACCAGGGGTGGCCAGAGTTACTCACCCTCAGAGCCACATCCCATCCTCTACCAAAGTTCAAGAGATGGAGGGGTGGGGGGTGCTGAGTGACCTGGAATACAGGTGACTCCCCTCCCCCCAAAGCCCTGCACTGCCTAGCTACTGGCTTTCCCCATGGGGAGCATGCCCTGTGGGCCAGCCTAGCACCTGAGCTGGCAGTCCCAACAGGAGAGAAGGAGGGAGGAGGGTGGACTCAGGGCATGTTCCCTGGGAAAGCTGGCGTGATGGGAGGTGCTGGGCTGCGCTGTCCCCCGGAGCCACCTTGGGGAGAAGCGGGCAGGGCCTTGGCCAATTTCCAAAGAGTCGCAAGTATTGTGCTGGTGAGCTGCATGTGGCTTGTGAGCTGTGGTTTAGCCACCATGGGCTTAGACTTATAAGATTCTGGATATTTCAGGCATCTTTGGTTTCTCCACAGATATTTCTGATAGGAGGGTTCCCAGCCCATCTCATGTATACAACTGTAAAACTCACCTGAAACTGCAGTAAAAATTCAACACTAGTCAAGCAGTAGATGTCATAATTAGAAGTATCATTTGGCACAAAACATAGTGCAGCCCTGAACAGGAAAACCTCAGTTTCTGAAAGGCTGAAACTCAGACATTTTTCATACTTCTTTTGAAGAAATTAAAATGTGGTGAGGGTAAATTTTGTAAGACCAAAAAATGATGATAGAGTGGGGATTGTGTTGAAAGGAAAGGGAGAATTGCAAATTGCAGCTTAACATGTGGAATAAAACGCCAAAGAACCATCCTGGTCAGATTGGGCCTGGATTTCTCTAAGGCTCAAACGTTACCGTAATATAGCTTGTCATGATCGTACGGTATTATTGAACGGAGACTTAAAAGAAGGTGGTGAAGAATCCTATTACTGGCAGTGTTGCAATAAATGGAGTAACTTCTAGCTCTGACAAAGCATGGGTCTTGCCTAGTACACTTTAGTGCTTGACCATATTCCAACTTCTGGAGCCTTTTAATGAAATCTAAAGGACAAGAGGATGTTTTTAGCAGTGATGTTTTAATTATGGAGATTTCTTTTAACATTACTAAGTAAGGTAAATACAGCAGAGAGTGTGGCTGGCCTTATGAACACCAACAATGAAAGATACGTGTGCTATTCTGAATAGTAGTTGTATAACCCTTGGAAACGCATCAGGGGTTAAAAGAGTGCTGGTGTCTTGTTTAATCAGCACACTGCTTGCCCAAAACTTCTACATGGACATAACGCATGTCTTGCATAGGATGAACATCTTTTAAGAAAGAAGTAATCAGCAGGAAGAACATAATCCCACAACAAATATCTCTCTGCAGCAATTAATTGTGAAGACATCCTCTGGAGTCTGTTGTTGAAGGATATTGCTCTTAAGTGAGAAGCAAATATGAAACCTAGAGGAACTTGAACGTATCAGAAGCCTGCTTTCTTTTCAGATGCTGAGTCTCTTTGAAAGAGAATTAAGTAGTCAGATCTCAAGTATCTTAGCCTTGTTAATTGAAACTGTTATACAAATTTAGTTTGTCCCTTCTCTAGTGTTTGACTTGGGAGAATGCTAGGAGTAGAGAACTGACTGTTGGGCTCTAAAAGAAGCGTGGAAGACAGATGTCTCTGAATTATCGGAACCTGTTTGGGATTTTTTAAATTTTTGCTGGGGGAAAGATTTTTTTAAGTGCACACAACTCGGTTTCAATGTTAGGTTATGGTTTTGACTAAGTAATTTCCACAAGATGGCTGGGTTTCCAAGGAAGTGATGTTACATTTTCAATGTCACGTTGCAGTATTATGACATGCTCTGAAAGGCTGCCACTTCTGTTTCACTGAGCCCTCTAAAATGGCGTTGTGATAAACTGGCAATAGTTTCTCATCAGAGTTAGGTAATGTATGAGTTAGGTAAAAGTATGAGTTGTCTGAAAGGTGAGGTGAGGCATTTGAAAGAGCTGTATGAATGGTGGCTGTCATTTCTATTCAGTGAAACTGGTTAAGACACAGCAAAATGAGTGGGCTACTAATATATGTGGCCTCATTAATTTAAGCTTGAACAAACTAGTCTAGGTCATAATGTTTGTATATTTTGGAAGATACCTATTAAATTACTCAGATCCACCTTGACCACTAAGAATCAGAAGTTTATCTTCTGACTAGTCTGCTTACTAGTCAAGTCAGCTTCAAGTCCAGGCTTGACCCCTTACAAATTCAGGTTTAAATTTAAACTTCTTGTAAATGGATGAATGAATGTAATTTGGAGGGGGACTGCGAAGGGTTGGTTATATTTGGAAGGCTTTTTATTTCTCATCACATGTAAAAGTACTACCTTAAATGACTTTAATCTCTTTACAGTGCTGTAGGTAAAACATGCCTACTCATCAGTTACACGACCAATGCTTTTCCTGGAGAATACATCCCCACTGTGTAAGTATAATCATGAAACCTTATGAACTAATTTAATGCATTCTTTACACTTGCCATCATTGGAGTTTATATAGTTTAAATAAGCAGGAAACATCTTTCAGCTTTGTCTGAAAGGTTAATTTCAACTCTAGATTTATTTCACAAGAAATATTTTTTTGGCTTGCACTAACCTGTTTGTCAGGTGGCCATGTGCAATAGTATTTATGTGATAAGTTGTTTTTTGTGGACTCTTGATCAGTTCACATCTACTTTGCCCAATAACTCATCTCTTCTGGGACTATGTTAACATTGTCAGCTACAGTTATCTTTAAAGAAAACCTCATGGTTACTTCCGAAGGCAGAGTTCTTATGTCCAAGTGACATTCAAGGTTCAGACTCTTGCAAACCCTTCAGGACTGCAGACAGAATCACAAGGAGCATTTTTTTTTGTCTGTCTGTGGTTTTGTTCTGTTTTTTAAATACTTACTAGTGAGCTGGTAGGGTTTTTGTGCCTTCTTGCAAGCCTTCCTCAGTTGCCAAGTGCAGTTCCTATAGTAAGCATTACTAAAGAACCGCTGTTATTTTGGTACTTTCTGTGATTTTGCAGTTAAGGGTTTTCAACACGTATTATTTAAATCCCTGTTTTTAAGGCATTTGTAATGTAATTCACCACCCCCCTCCAATTCAGGGTAGGGTGGAACTTTTTACACAGGCAGCTTTCCGTGCTCTGCTTTGTCCTCATTTAAAATATAAAACATGTAATTGTTCTCCTACAAATGGTAAGAGTACAGCTGAGATTTTTCAGGTACTAAAATATATTGTACTATAAATGTACTGTGGAAATGTTTCTCTTCCTATTGGCCACAGCTGCCCTTATTTTGCTATACCTTTTCTTTTTCCTCAAGTTATACTGTAAATACCTCAGTGAATTTTCATAGGAAACATTTTAATGTAGTCCATCCTTAGACTTTGCAATTTATTACTGTTTTATAGACAAAAGTTTACTGCATTCTCAGTTCTGGCTTAAGTGTCATAAAAAGTGGTGGTCTTAAAAAGGATCTTGCCTGTTTATCTATTCGCCTCTGAGTAGAATTTTCCAAATCATTTTGATCCCCTAAATTTACAAGGCTTGTATTTGCCCACTGAGACTCTTAAATTCCGCATTAAGTATTACTCATCTCACTTCTTTTGTTACGTGCATAGAACGATAACAATAGGTTTTTAATTCTTACACAATACAGAGGCAGATTAGGTGGCTGATAAGTGTCCCATTCAGAGGAGTACATTTGTCAGTTAAGTGAATCACCTTTTTTCCCAGACTTGTTTGCTTAGCAGTTTTGCACGTTTTCTGATGGAAGGTAATGAAAAGAGACTAACTCCAGCAGGCTTAGTTTGAGCTGCATTTTCCCCTCTAATATTCCATATCAGACTTAATATTTAAAGAATAATAATTCATTATTTGGGGCAGGAGGCTTACTCTGGCAAGTGCCTTTTCTGTCCATTGTGTTTGAGTGGGATTTTGAGAGCTCAGCCTTTGGGACTTATTGCAGAAGAAGAATTTGGTTCCAGCTTGGAAGCATTTCAGATGATCTCACTTTGTATTTTATTTTATAGCTTTGACAACTACTCTGCTAATGTAATGGTTGATGGAAAACCAGTGAACCTGGGTTTATGGGATACAGCTGGACAAGAGGACTATGACAGATTACGTCCATTATCATATCCGCAAACAGTAAGAATCTATAGCACAAGAGTTGAAATTACGTTTATAGCCTAAGTCTAATTGTCGTTACTGAATATGGCTATGGTTAACATCCATATTTAATAGCAAAGTTAACCTCTTGCAAATTTCTGCTTAATGCTGCAGGTGTAATACTTTAGTATACTTCAGTATGAGACCATTCTGCATTTAGCAGATGTTAAAACCTGCATTGCCCATGTATGCTGATGTGTGTTGCCTTTTTATGTAGTTGCAGCCCCAGAATTAACTGGAATATTTATAAATTTGGTGAATGGAGTAGTCTCATCAGCAAGTCCATTCATTTAAGGTTAGCATGCCTGCCAAAAGTAGGATTTGTCTTTTTGTTTCTCAGGCGTGCTGTTTTGGTTGCCCACTGACATGAACATTGCTAAGCACTTGATGTCATTCAGCCTCATTTGGTTCCAAAGGTAGTATTAAATGTGCAGGCAGCATGCCTGTAAAAGAAAATGTTGCTATTGATGTGGGCACTGTTCCGTTGGAGTTCTTAAATTATTTCAGCCCAAGGCAGTTTTTATGGTGCTCTTACAGTTACAATATTAAACTAGGGAGAAACGTACATGTTGCTTCATTGCTTGCAATCTGTCAAATCTTGAATATGCATATGCTGTCCCCTGCTTCTCTAGGATAGGGAAAATGAAGTAGTCTTCTCTGTCTGTAGCCATCACAACAGCTCAGCTAATATCTTCTAGATGCTAGTCTCCTGAAGCTGTCTTCTGCCAAGCCCAGTGGTCTTGGTTTGAGCAGATTCCTTTTTCTGACAGAACTGTCCTTGTTCTAAAGGAAAGTAGTAATTTGTAGTTATTACAGCAGAATAATTACTAGCTACTACAATGCAGGAAGCTGGCCTTTGTGTTTTCGGATCTGGTTCAGTTAGCCTGTGGTCTGCCTGCACTCTCTAAGACAATGGACTTTTATTGAATGAACAGTACTATTTAAATTTCTGGTAAACATATCTTAATTCATTAGTCTCATTTCTCATTGTGCCTACAAGTCCTTACAGTTAAGTTTTCTTCTCCACTCGTACACTAGAGGCTGCTGCTATTGTGTCAGTTAGAGAACGGCAGCAAAACTGCCAGAAACTTCTGCTTCTCCCAGCAGCTAGGAAGAAAAAGCAGTTATTAGACCCTCTTCATAGTAGGTGATGAAATTGGTAAGACTGCCCAAGAGCCTGTCAGCATCATGGAAACACAGGCTGCAGTCAAGTTTGAACAGATGAAAGGATGTGGGAGGAGGGACCATAGGCCAAGCTATGCTTTGGGGGTGGGCCATCCTTTCATACCTGGTGCAGTGAGCAGTGTGTGTGGGCCTGTGTGATTTGGGGTTATAGCACACAACAGATATTGCATGCAGTGTATAATGGATCTGTCTTGCACCATTAATAATGACTCTTGCACCATAAATAATGATTGTAATTTATGTGCAAACACTTGGAGAATATGCTGTACTGTGTACTGTTTTTTAGCAAAGAGGAGTCTAAAAACAGAAAATAAACTCGTATTTTAGGCACTGATTTTATTTTAAATGTTTCCCCTCTCCCCAGTCTCTTGTGCTAATGCTTACCCAGCTTTAGACAACACTGCCTCATCTTGTATTTTGAGCTTCTTGGTTTCACTATTTAAAAATGTGCTGCTGCTAGAAATCCTTGGTCATGGTTATAATGCGAATTAGAAAGCATCAGTTCAGGCAGAACCTGACTTCTCTCTGGATCCTGACTTTCACCAAACAGTGACAGCAAACTTGACAGGAACCTGTTAGTGAAGCCACGTGCAAAGTCAGGCTTTGCTGAATGCCATGACAGTACTGTCAGCGATACTTTTGACTGGAGGGCATGTGTGTATGTATGGAGTGTTCCTAGTATGTTTTTCGAGCAGAGTCTGTGCTGGCCCATGTGCTGGCAGGCTTTGCACTGAGCCCATGGCCCCCAAGCCACAGTTTTGTCATTCTGCTGCGTGTAAAGGACAGTACATGTTTAAAGCCAGGCCTGTGTTCACAATGTTGTGTGTGGAGGTGAGCTGTTTTGGGGCTAAGTGTAATGGTCAGGTAGCTTCAAGAAGTGCTTGTACACACGCTTTGATCAAAGAGCATATGCAGCTGTTAATGGTGACTTGGGCATAGACGATGTAAGGAGAACTTTGGACGTAAGGGACCTTAGCAGCTGAGATGGTGTAAGATTCCCTGAGGTGTGTTGGAGAATGGCCTCAAAGTGCTGTCTTTGGAACAAGTCCTTCGCTGAACGTGTAGGGATCCACAGCGGGAATGTTGCTGTAACCTGGATGTTAGAAGAGCACTAAAAATGTGTCTGCAGATGGGGAAAATACCAGCTCTGCTGCATCTCTGAATCAGAGGGCATACAATTTTAATAGTATGGGTCAGAATTTGCCTTGGATGCTTCATAGGGGAAAAGTTTCTTCACCGACTAGATTTAAAAGTCAGTTCAAGGAGAGCTTTGGGAACCATGTGAATGGAAAGGTAGCGTGCTTCCTAGGAAAAGACCAGTCAAGTAGCAGTCTGGCCAGAGACCAAACTGTATCTGCAGATATTCTCAGCTGTAGGATTGTCACAGAAAGGCTCCATATAGTCTTTCAGTTCAGTGGATCTATCAGTGTGTTATCAGGCTGTTTTGATATCTGGGCACTAAAGCATGCTCCAGACTTTGCTACCTTGACATACTCTATCTTCCTTATTTGGAAAATCTTTGAAAAGTACCTGATTAAATAAATTCTAATTTTTTTTCACTACAAAACTTTTTTTCTCATCCATTCAGTTCCACTGTTGTGGGGCCTTCAGACTCAAAAAGCAGTTTGCTGTTGTCTTTGTCACTAACCTATTTCTACATCTTTGGAAAAGACTCCTGTCAGGCTTTTCTGGAAGTAATGCATGTCAGGTAATGTGGCACTGGCCAGCTGAGTGTTTTCCTTTTGAGGGGAAAGTTCTGTGAGGATTGATGAGCACAGAAATTATGAGAAGAAATGGTTCATTAAGAGCACACTTAAAGGTATTCCTGAACTTAATTTATGTCATACCTGTTATTAGGTTGGAGGGACCAGTGGTAAGAATGTAACTTCAAGTCTGAAAGATCAACCTATTTCCGTATGTAACACTTTCAGTAAATTTTGTTTCCCAGTTCTGTTCTTTTTTGCTTAAATAGTGATAAATTGGCCCCTATTTTACTAGACTACAACTTTTTCTTGTGCTTAGAGTATATATCTCTTGGATCTGTATTATTGCTTTATTGATGTGAGTGTGCTGCTAGCTCTGTAAATCAGGGCTCTGAAGAGTAACCAAACAAGAAGCTAAAATGTTGTTTGCCCATGCATTGATTAGATGTGTGATATGCAGGAGCCAGTGGAAAGTTGCAGATAATTCACAGAACTTCTTGTCAATCCAAAGCAGTGAGCCTCTGGAGGAAAGTGGGGAGGAATCTGTGCGATGCACAGAATTGGAAAACAGAAGTAGTGGCCATAGTATCACGTTGTTTGGTGTTGCACACCTTTCTTCTTCGGTGTTCTGGCTATGGAAATGTGCTTGGGTGATGCATGAATAAATGGGTTGCAAGTGCATAGCAATGCAGGTGTCAGTAGTTGACCTAACACAATGCCTTGAAATGCACCACGATTGACTAACATTATGACATGCCTCTCATTTCTTAACAGATTTAGCTCATACTTGTGTTTGCTTTGTTGTGGGATGGGGAAAGCTGGAGCTTGTGAGACTTGTTCAGGTGTAAGAATAATGTAGCAGGATTAGTAATATTTAATGCATCAAGTCTGGTTAGCCAGGTGAACATTTTCTCAACAGCTCTAGAAACAGGTAAGCCTATGAACCTGATCAGCCTTTGAAACATGCACTTTCTAGAAGTTGCTACAAAATCTTGTTGGTTGTTGTTTTTTTAAATCTATTTTGCAGTTATCTTTTCTTTGAAATTTTTTAAAACCCCGGTGATTTATTGCAGTAATTGGCCTCTACCTTTCAGTTGAAAGACGAGCAGTGTACGCTACATAAAGGCTTCCGCTGTCTGAGTTAGTTGCATAAGTAAAGAATGGGAGGGTGGGCTAGTCGGGTCAGTGCGGTCATGGTTTTTAGAACTCCCCTAATTCTAACTGAGCTGGAGGAAGGAAACTCTAAAGCGTGTTAATGCAAAAATAATATCTGATGAGTGTGAAACCAATGCAGGGTTCACTGTAATCTCTGCACAGCAGTTATGCTGTGGAAAATAAATTTATCGGATGAAAATCAGCTTAGATGGGCTAAGAATATTTTACATGGAAGCCAAAATTCCACCTGTTTGTTCAAACTGAAAGCTCTTGGAACTAGCGTTATTTCCTGTCAGAAGCAGTGGAACAGTTGCACCTCATACTTTAAATCCCATGTTAGCAAGCTAGGTGTGAGCTTGTGTAAAGCTTGACTCACTTGAATTCTCCTTGTGTGAAAGATGGAGAGAAGTCTGCAGTTCTTATGATTCTTCTTACTACCTACAACTTCTACTGCTCCTCGCATTTGTTTGTTGTTCGTTTTCAGGGACTTTTTCAAGGTTCTTCTGTATCTTCAGTGGTGTTTGAGTATCACAGATCTCAAATGTAGGGAGCAAGACTTGAAAATGCAAGCATGCTGCTAGCATAACTGTTCCAGTGTTTATAATCAACCAGCTCAGTAACTGAATCAAAAGCCTAATTGTATTAATGAATGTGTTCTCCAGTGTTCTAGTATACTGAGCTAACTTTGAAAACTTGCTTTATAGGATGTGTTCTTAATCTGCTTTTCACTTGTGAGTCCTGCTTCCTTTGAAAATGTCCGTGCTAAGGTAAGTGCAGCCTAGAGAGCACTCTTTCCTTGAGATTGATTTGGGTCTTGTTTTGTTAGGTTTCAACCTGTATTCTTTCCCTTGATTCAGGGAAATGAGGCTCACATGCCCAGTGCTGGGACCAATCTTCTGTAAAAACAGATGGTCATTGTCAAGTAGCATGATGGAACAGTGCAACTTTCCTTAATTGTGCAGGAAGACTTAGCAAATTTGTCTTAAGATGCACCTTGGTGAGGGGAAGTCTGTTTTATTCCTGTTATGATTTTTCCATGGCCAAGGAGAAATTATCTATACCCTTGTGTTGGACTTCTCCCATGGATGGGCTTTGCAAAAAACCGAAGAGCAAACAAAGTTGCATTAGGGTTTTTCACCCTGGATAATTGACGCCTTCTGGCTAAGACAGGGAGTTGAATCTCTGTATCTGTAAATGCAGGAGGACATTTACAGTATAAAAAGGAGGTCTTGTGGGGGTTTGCTTTCTCTTTTATTGTATCGTAAAGGAGTTTGGGGAGGTTTTGGTAGGGAAAGTATTTGAAAGCCTTACATGAAAGTTGTTGCACATCTGCTTCTCTTTTATTTTTTTCCAGTGGTATCCTGAGGTGCGGCACCATTGCCCCAACACCCCCATCATCTTAGTAGGTACCAAACTTGATCTCAGAGATGATAAAGACACTATTGAAAAACTGAAGGAGAAGAAATTGACTCCAATCACCTACCCACAGGGGCTTGCCATGGCAAAAGAGATTGGTATGATGATTCCCAAGTTAACCTACTAAAATTCATGCTACAGCTTCCTTTTAACAAACAAAAAAATCCCCCCGTTTCTACTGTGGCAATCCACTAAAAGCAGTGTTTTCTGTCACTGGCACATTGTAGAGAACTGTTTTGTAACTTCAGCCTCTTTTGCTCTCCACAGGTGCAGTGAAATACCTAGAATGCTCAGCACTTACACAGCGAGGCCTCAAGACAGTGTTTGATGAAGCTATTCGAGCAGTTCTTTGCCCCCCTCCTGTAAAGAAGAGGAAGAGAAAATGCCTGCTGCTGTAAATGTCACCCTCCCTGCCCCCGCTCCGAACCCCGTGTGCTTTGCTCTGAACAATGGAGC
This sequence comes from Crocodylus porosus, assembly GCF_001723895.1. NCBI lineage: Eukaryota > Metazoa > Chordata > Crocodylia > Crocodylidae > Crocodylus > Crocodylus porosus. Next base: position 708,847 of record NW_017728927.1, read on the forward strand.
ATTCACATTCAATGCCAAGTTTTTCTGTTATAAATTTGTTCTTTCATCACATTTTTGAACCAATCAACAATTTCAGTTTCACTTGTTTTGAAGTATGAGAATTGCTTTTCATTCTACTAAAAGTGAAATCTTAAAAGACCTATGTAAAGCCTTATTTTTAAAGTCCTATTCTTGCTTAGATTAATCAATTGTTGCCAAACTATCTGTTGAACTAAGTTGCATTGTTGTGCTATGAACACTAAGCACTAAACTGTTTTAAAGACTTCTGTCTTTTAAGAAGACTGTAATGTCTATTAGAAAATGCAAAAACACTCTCATTTTTCACAGAGAAGTATCCTTAGCAAAATGTTGCTAATGCATTCATTAAACACATTCTCAACCCCGGGTTGTTGCATAGCATTGTGTATCAAACCTAAATGAGTACGAGAATTGATATTGACTGACCACCTTGAGTCACAGTAAAAAATGCTTTGTCACTGGTAAGGGCTCAGTTGCAATTTAGTTCTTACTACTACAATTAAATATAAACATTCTTAATTGAAGTTTATCTAGTCCTTTTGATAGCATTGTATTGTGATGGATAGGTGAAGCACTGGTTGGAGATCAAATGAGGTTGCCAGGCAGTATTTGACACTGTACAGATCAATTTACACACTACATTGTCAGAGAAGTTGAAAAGTGAATAGACACTTGTCACAGAAAAACCAGTAAACTTCTATCGCAGATATGCAGTAGATGAAGAGAGGTTGGTGTTCATAGGTAAGTTCTGAATTTCTTTTCAAGTAGGGCATTCACTTGATAATATTTTTGAACTGGTCATTCCCACAACTGTTAAACTTAGAAAAATGCTTTTCTTGTAGAATCTCTACTGAGCAATATAACTTGTATTTTAAAGTCTTTGAGTGATAGAATTTTGCATTTTTTTTGTAGATTAGTTGAAGCATATTCTTATTTTCCTTTTCTGATCCAGTAATGTTTGTGCTTTTGGAGGAGCTCTTTAGTCTTCTATATACTAGATGTAAAAATCAAGTGAGCAGCTTTCCAAGTTTTAGTAATTTTTTTATACTTTAGACTTCCTTAAACTATGAACCTTCTCAAGCATCACTGTTTGCCAGGTATCCCAGCACTGTAACGTTACTAATGCTGACAATTGTTCTTTACCTCACCTACATGTACATGTGCATCGATTTATTTAGTAACGGTAACTTGGGTCTATGCGGTTCTGTAAATTAGTGCTAGTGCTAACAATGTTCTGTACATTCTAAACACTGGCAAGAATCCAATGTTGAACTCCACCCTTTCAACCACTAGAGCAAAATTTAAAAATCAAGTTGCAAAATTGTGAAGTTTTTACATTGATCTTTTGCTAATGCAATTAGCAGTATGTTTTGCATGTATGACTTAATAAACTCTTGAATCATGTTATTGGTAATGTGTGAATTTCTAAGTAAGGGTTCTCAGACCATGACTGCAGAACTGTGAATGCTTATCATTCTTGGTAAACCATGACAGCAGTGGTTTGTTTGGGACTGGCTTTCTGCCAGTCATGTGCATTTAAAAACAAGCTCTTTAAAATGAGTTACAGTGTTTGAGATGTTTTGGTGGCAGGCATTGAGATTAGTTTTTGGATCTCTGGTCTAAGAATTAAGTTACACGCTTTCCTCAGCCCCCAGCATTGCTCAGACACTGCACTCATTTTGCTTGGCATTGGCTCTTGCTGGCTACTTTAAAGACTTGCAACCTAACTTGTATGCAATGCTTAGTCCTAAACCACTTGTACTCCAGGAAAAGGCTTGAATTTCATTTTAAGTTGTAGAGGCTGTACAGATGATTTCCCCTCCCCCCCCACCCTTTTACAACAGGGTGCTCCATTAGGGTGCTATCTGGTTGTAAAAAGTAAAGCTGTTTCCTTTCCTTGAGGCAGCTTTCCATTTTCCCCCTCCCTAATTTTTTTTCAGTCAACCTTAATATGTGATCTTTAGTTCAAAGTACCACTAAGTGTCACAGATATGAAAAAAGCAGGGGGGAGGGAGAAAATGCTAGATCACACTCCATTTACCAAGTGTCAGACTTGACCAAATGCTCAGTCTGCACTTACCTTCCTTCTGATTTCCTGTGTGTTAAGGAGGGCTGAAAATACTCCTAATGAATGTGTTGAATCTTTACTCCACTCACTGGGGGTAAAACAGGTGGTCAGGCTTGTTCATATGTCTGATTGTCCTAACTAAGGCCTGGCTCCCACCCAGTGTTATCTTGGATACTTCACAGGGATTTGAGATGCAACGGTGGGCTTGTACAGCAGTAGGGTCTCAGAACAAAAGACTGGCTTGTGGGAAACTCCTACTACCCTGGGAGAGGCAGGTTAGCTTAATTTTAATGTCTCCAAAGTAACCCCCGACCCCATGAAGACTGCCGCTATGAAACACCCAGAGACAGTAACAGGATTTAGTTGACAAAGGAGAGATTCCTACCCTGAAGGTAAAAAGCATGAGTCTGTCTTCTGCAAGAAGTCATGGCTTCTAGCAGTGCAACATTTGCTATAGTAATGTTAGCCGATGGTCCTGTTGACTAATCATTCAAATCACTGAGGGAAATGCTTGCTGGATAGCATCTTTGTCCTATCCTGGAGCATGAGAAGATATTCACTATTAAACATTCTTTATTTTACAATAACTTTTATTTTGTTCTCAGTTAAATGGCACAGCAAAAGCAATACAATAGGATCTGAGTGACTGCTCTGACTATAAAAACACTTTGTATAGAAAAATGCTTTATAAGGGACCTTCTCTGAAGAGTAAAGCATAAAAACCAAAAAGTTAAGATTTGTTTTAAAATCTGACAGCTTGACAATAGAAGAAAGCAGTGTCTAGGGACCTACTTAAGTCGTGGTTTCTGTGGAAACGTTGAAAAAAATAGTGGTTTCCACAATTTTGCATGGAATCACCAAAAGAATAAAAGCTTACTAGAATACAAAAAAAAGCACAGCAATTCCTGCAAGACCCCAAAAGTCACCTCCACATGCCATGATAGGCTTGCAAAAATCCCTTTGTCTCTGCAGTTCAGGTAGGTCCCTAGCAATGTCAATTTACAGTTCTGACGCATACAAAACTTCCTGAAGGAGCCAGTTGCCCTAGAGCTTGTGAATGGAGGACAGGTATGCTGTCTAATCATACCCTTAAGAAATTAATTTGAAGTCTGTTTCTACATTCATAATGCAGGAGGTATAGGTGTAAAAACGCAGAAAGCCTAGGCAATAGATACAAAAATATTGCACGTTAAATACAAGAAAAAAAATGCACCATGGGCTGTTACTGAAACATCATTTCAGAGGAAGAAACAAAAGTTTCTGCTGTTTCACTTCGCTGTTTTCATCTTCTCACAGCCACTTCCTCCAGAAACCAGATGTTCTAGACAGTGCAGCTCTGCTTTATTTCATAACATCCAAGAACCTTGGTGACATAAAAAGAGGGGCAGCAGACCTCACTGTGGCTCAGTCTCCTACTTATAAAATGACTAAGTTGGAAGCAGAGCTGAAGCTACAATACAGGTTGCAACATCTCCTGGCTAAAGCAGGAACCTTGCTGCCTCAGTCTCCCTGTTTGTTAGTCAGGATCTAGTGGTTTACACACAATTGGCTCAAGCTCCTTGTATTGTTCCATTTCCAAAGATGGTTGTTAAAATGCAGAGAGGGTTCAAGTTCTGAATTTAAGAGCCACCACCAAGGCAAAATGCATTTTGCATTCTGAAGGAATCTTAAACCTCTAGTTTCCATTTCAGGTATGGCATAAAGGATACTTGCATCTGCTTAAGCACGAGAGGTCAAAAGCCTCCTGAATACTTCACCTGAGAGCAGCACTGCTGTTCTCACACTATGTTGGTATTAAAATCATCTCGTGTCTGACAGGAAATACAAGATGCTTTATCCTGGGACAAGCTGTTCAGAGCTTTGAGTACAACATCTGGCATGTGATCCGTTATCATCTTGGGACTTATTAAAATATTTCTGAAGGCAGTTTTTTTTGACCATCTTGCAGTGTATTTAATGTCCGAAGAGCACCACCTAGAAAGAAATATTTTGTTAGCCTTGAAGCCAGGTGACTAATAGGCCCCCAAAGCTTTGTATGCGCAGTGCTGGAATATTTTAATAGAAGGAGAAAGAGGGATCCTCCAAATACTTGACTGCTTGATTCCGATCCACTGCTGATAACAGAAGTTCACCATACGCTTCAGCAGGATCACAGTTAGGCTAACCTGGTGGTTCTGGAAATCTTCCTGCTTTGATTACACGTGATTAGGGACACGAGTACAATATGGTGCAGTGTCTCAAACACTTAGTAGCAGTATTACTCTGGTTGTTAACTACCATGTTAAGACTTTTTCCCCCTTAGTTTCTGTTCATGAGTCAAGCTCTTCCATGATAATATTTAAAGAACAATTAATATTCATTAGATTAGTTCAAAACGCTATGGGATTTGATATATGGGGCCTGCTCAGTGGGTAGCATGGTAGTAGTAAGAACCATCCTTGTTATGAAATATAACATGTTAATAATTAAAAAGGGTCCTGCCCCAGTAAACTAACTAGCACATCCTGGTCTACAACAAAGGCTCTAGGTACTACACCTACATTTCTGGGCCAAGAGATTTACAATGCCCAGACTCAAAGTTATTGCTGATTCAGTACACACTACTGACAATATGAACCATTTACACTAATGTCTTAAGATGAATTGAACACTGAGGGAAAAGGCCAAACAGCTCAAAAGCAAGGGCATGGGTAGCTTTTGGCATTTCCTCTCTTCTGGTCATTGAGGCTGCTCTTGCCTGAATCATATTCGCTGCATTTCAAGACAAAACTGGGAAGGATGAAAGCAGCTTCCTCCTTTACAACCCTTAAAAAAGGATTCCTTTTCCCAGCAGTTTCAGAACCCCATTTGCTCTGCCGTTTGCATGTCTTTTCCTTCCTGCTTCAGGATGAGGGAGGAGGAGCTAAGGCAGCATGCTACTTGCAGGAACTATTAGAGAAAAAATATCCAAGACAAGAGCCAGAAGCAAAAAGGGATCTGAACTACAGGTACTGAGGCAAAAATGAAACTGTTCTGTAGAAATGCAGCTTCTCTCTCACCTCCCAGCTGAGACAAACCCATTTTTATAGAAACCAGTTTTGATAACATGTAGGTTCTCCATGGAAACTACTCTCTCTCTAAAGTAATAATGGTGACCACGTGTTTACATACATTGACTATGTCAACCCTGTCAAACATTTAAGTAGCATGTACAAACATCCAACCCCTTCTAGTCATTATGATCACTGTACTTCACTTGTAGTTTTTCGTGGGAAGGGGTGGGGGAACTGGAGCACTGGGTGGAGCATAAATCAGTAAAAGGTAAGAGCAGTCCAAAATAACTGGCTGGAATGGAAAGAGCATGAACAAGTGAAAGAAAAGATGGAGACAGGAGCCAAGGAAAGCACTTGAATGGTAAAGAGAAGCTTAAAACTTCATGCTTTACTGAAGTGGACCTTTGGTTTATCTACCTTCTTGTGCTGGAGTCTTCTACAATATGGATGATTTTCCCAGGAAGATACAGCTGAGGATACTGAGGTGAATTTAAATGAGATTCATCCCCCAAGGTACTGTAAGAAGGTGAATGATGAACCATCAAACTCTCCTCAGCCAGAAGAGGTTGGGTCAGGGTGCCTTGACTTCTACCATCCAGCTCAGTTGGGAAGTTATCTGGATTTCCCCCAAAGACTTCATACCAACATCCACGCAGCAAGATCTGGTACTGAGTTCAGAAAGAAAGCAACAGAATATAAAAGTTAATGACTTCATTTTCCCCCAGTCACTTTTTAGTTGGCAAGATCCCTACATCTAAGTTTCCTCACAGTAACTGCACCCATTTCTTTGGTACACAGCCTCATCCACTTAAATCACTCAGGGTCAAATAAAGGAGAAACAGCTCTGAACAGGCCATTTGATTTTGGTGGGTTTTCTTGTCAAACTTTAAGCTTCCCCCCACATCCATGACCTTTAGCTGCCCTCTGCTGCTTCTCCATTTACTTCTGGCCTTCTCAGGCAGCAGTATTTAGTCTTGATCCCACCCCTCTCTGGACCCTCAAAGGAGTCTTTTCCCATACCACACACCCCATCTCACGTGCAGTCCTCTACTTCTGCAACTTCTGCTGTCCTGTGGATGGAACCATAGAATCAGAGAGAAGCAGGGCTGGAAGGGACCCCAGAACTCATCTAGTCCAACCCCCACTGCTCCTTCCATGTGATGGTGCAGCCAGACAGAAGCCTGCCTTGTTGGTAGGAGTGGCACCCATCTCCACAAGACTCGCGCTCTCCTTTGTTTCCACGAGCAGGACCAAGCTTCATTTACTGAGCCTTGCTGGAATGTTGGGTCTACCAGTCACTCTTCAGTGAACTGGAGGGACTGCAGCCTCCAAATGCTCTGGTTAGAGCAGAGCAACACCCAAGGAAAGCAGAGTAAACATCCGCTGCTGGGCTTCCCACAGTCTGTGCACCTGGGGAACATTTCTAGCCTATGCACAATCCTATTCCCTACAAATAAACAAACTGTTGGTCCTAAACTACTCAACAATTCCCCCAACTTCTGCTAGGCACAGTGTATACGGTACCTTAGGCCTGTTACAACTGGCCACTATTCTCACGATTCTTCGTTTCAGGTCTTCCATGTTGGGCATACTTAACCTGTTTAACATACAGAACAAAGAGCTTCTTAGCACACTCTGTTGATCAGTATTGCCCAATGAAAGCAGAGTTGTCCAACCTCCTGCCAGGAAACTCACCTTGCAACGAGGTCTTTTCCAACAATGACAGATATGATGAAGTACTTAGTGTAGTCTGCAAGTGATTTGCTAAAAGACACAACACACAAGAACAAGCCCTGCGCATACATTTTAGTTTCAGGCCGATGTGTTATTTTTATATTAAACAAGTGCTGCAATAGAGTAACTCAAAAGAGAGTGTTAACAACCAGTTATTTTACTATACTTTTAAGGCTAAGTCTAGAAAGGACAGGAACACAGACGCAGTTAATACTGAAGCTGCTGCATGCACCACATCTAGATGTTTAACGAGGCCCAGAAACACCAGACAGTTCCGCGCTGTGTTTTGGAAGCGATCATTTGCAGCCAGAGCTCAAAGTATTTGTTAATGAAATAAAAGTCACTGTATAATTATTTTTGGCCATTTAGGAACCAGGCTTAGCTTAAGCAATGCCAACTTTGCTGTTCAAAGCCTTTATAAACAGACTAGGGACAAGTCCAAATCACACACAAAGCCAAACACCAGTCAGAGCAGATGAACTGTTCAACTGTTTTGTTTTTATACAGCACTTAAAGTGATGGCTTTTAAGCCTTAACTAATCTCCACTATAACTACTGCCATACCAGGATTTCTCTACCTTGTACTAAAGCCAAGCACAGCAGTACTGCATTTACCTTAACAGTCCTCCTGGAGGAGAGAAGGCATAACACCTGAGCGTTGGGAAGGAGTTCTTGAGCAGGATGGCCAAAATGGAGGCTGTTCCAGCACCTAAACTGTGCCCAACTATCACCAATTTATACTCCTAGAGACAGAAACAGAGTTCCAAAGCATGGTTAAAAAGCAACCTCATGACAAACTCTCTCACTTTAGTTTCCATAGAAATTTTTTAGCAGAAATCTTGTTAGGAAAGCTTAAAACTCCTATGAAAAGTACAACTTACAGGGGCAACCGTGAGAGCCTGGTTTAGAATTCCATCATTTATTAGCTTTCGGTAAATGTAATTTGCAGCTTGTGTTATCCCCTAGAAAACAGCATTAAGTTAGAGACAAGAGTTACCCCCTGCTGAAACACAATACATGGATACCTATAAAACACAATCTGAGGATGGTACACTACCCAATATTTTCTGCAAATATTCAGCAGTCTAATTATTTCTGCTCAACAGAGCTCTACTGACATATATATGCACTGCCCCAGCAAGGGACCTTGCTACTCTACTGCACATTTTACTTAAAAATGCCAGGAATACCTAAAAAAAGAGGAAGAAAGAAAAAAAGAAGGGGGTAGCCAACCAGTGCATAGGTGCCACAAGTGGCACAGGGCAGAAAGCAAAGCAGCAGAGTAGGTAGGGGAAAGGGATGGGAGTGGCACCTAGGGAGGGTGCAGCGGTAATTTGTGGGATGCCGCCTAAAAAAACTGGCCACACTGATCTAAAGGGACAAATTCAGGTTCTACTCTGCAATGCCGGAGGCAGAATTTATTACTGCTGCTGGGCCACCCAGACAGAATGTCTAGTTCTGATTCAGAGAGAGCTGTTTCCCTTAACTGAAGGAATACAATTGGTACTTTGATTTTTCCCTTAAATATATTACTTTGCAGAGGTAAAGAGTAAACTCACACCTTATGGACAAGGCCATTTTCCAGAATGTCTTCTAGTGTCAGGTCTTCACAGTCTGCTGATAGATCAGTGATGAGATCCTGCAGGTAAAAAGTGAGACCTTTAGCCATTACATTAAAGGCATTTACATGAAACCACAATCCGTGACACACTGTTACAGCAAGAACATGATGTGGTGATATCATTAAATAAATTTCAAGCCTACAAGTAACTGCATGTTAACTTGAGAACAAATGTCTCTTATACACGCACACACCCTGAGCAGGGTGTGGGTCTCAGGAAATCAGCCTGTGTGGGGGCCTGCCCCCCGACGCTACGAAGCTGGTGGCAGATTCGGCGGGGCAGGGGAGTGCCAAGTGGCTGGACGTGATGCTGGGCCCCCCCGGAGTGCAGGGCCTGGGGTGGTTGCCCCAATTTGCCTCCCCCTGCCCCTCCCAGCGACAGCCCTGCACATGCATTTAAAAACTCATCAGAAAGATACCAAATAGTACAAGACTCAGATTCATTACTGTGTGAAAAAAAATGAAACGTGAGCTATATATTTACACATCTCCACCACATCAAAAGAGAATCTCAGCCCATGCTCCAACTACTCCCTTAAAGTGGTGCCTAAGCTCCTGATGTATCCAAGAACAGATACTCATCACTTAAAATCTAGAAGACTATTTCTCTCTCTTGCTGACTCAAACGTTTGTTATTGTAGCACTATTTCCTCTAGCCACTACAAAGAGATGCACTGTCTGTCTCCTCTAAACCACTGGGGTTTTCCCCATCTCCAGACAGACAGTGCTACACAACACAGACCATACCTCAAAAGACAGGGTTCCTCTTACTGCAACCACAACAGCCTCTTTTTTGTGATCCAAAGCGACAAAAAATGGAATCTCAAAAATCTAAAGAGGAAAAAAAAGTGCTCAACTAAAGAGACCACGTTTCCACTGCGAGTCAACATTTATTTTTATTTCCTAGAGAGAAATAAAGACACTGTGAACTTCTATGCAGTTGTATAAACTTGTCTTTGTAAACTCAATCTCTTATCTATTGCGAGTTCTAAAAAGGAATTGTATTATTCTCATACAAGGTTACAAGAATGTTTTGCTTTACGTTTCAGTAAGTCTCTTCCTTCTGTAATGTTAACTTTGGTGTCACTGTTACCTAAACAAGAACCCTTGGCCCAGGGTTGAGATTGCTTTGTTTGAACATTCCGGTTTGGCAAGGTCTTCCTTTTAGAACATGACGGTTGGGAAAAGCAAAGCTTTTGGTTTCTTACTGAATTGAAAAAGTTGCAGGGAATTGTTTTGGTTTTGTTTGTTTGTTTTTAGATAGCTTCCCAGATTATTACCTTGTTATGAAAGCTAATATGAATGAAATCTCTGTACTGCAGCCCTGTTATTCTTAGGATGGATCCGAAGTGAAAGTTAAGACAATCACCACCAATTATATCAGGATCTGTTGCTCTGTTTCGGCAACTAAGAAAACAAAAAGAAATCAAAGTGAACTTGCAAGTTCAAGCTAGTCACATTTCCCTTCAGGAACAGATTTCAATTACATTCATGGAGGAGTATGCATCTATTCATAGTTCATAGTCTAGCTTTGAAGCTACTGCTTTAAGAAAAATGCACAAAAGTAATTACTGAAAATTCTGATATAATGTTGAGAAATGCATGAAAAGAATGGAAAATCAAAAACAGTTCTCCAGAACAAATTCATTTTAACCACAGCTACACACTCAGCTATGAGTTTATCCAGGTATTTGATTTTTCAAGTTTTTGTTACTGCCACACCTCAGAAGATGACATGTCATGCTAATAATCAAAGCTGGATGGCAGCTTTAGACACTCTTTGTTTCACATAAAAGGTGACAGAAGAGATCATATATGTATACGGGATTATGCTTGAAGCTACAGATTTAAGATATTGCGCCAACTTACCAGTCACGGTTAAGTCTACAGAGAGCAGTAAATGGGTTAGTGAATATATAGTATGGCCATCCATAAGCAGCTGCAGCAAACTGCATGTAATGAGCAGCATTTTCTAATTCAACATCCAAATTATCAGCCTGAGGAGGGGAAAAAAGCCCAGATTAAAGGCTTCAGGTACACACATTACAGCCTGAATCTCTTCCACAGCACTAGCAGTCCAATTAAATTTAACTTCTTACATTTTCATTACAAACCTCACACAGAAGGAAGCCCTAAATATTAGAGGGAGATAGGCCACCCTTAAAGAAGCTTAGCTTTACTTTACAGGCAGCATTACATTTCTCTCTCACAAATAATAAACCAAGTGTTTGGAAAAATGCCAGTTATTTAAAATAATCACTGTTTCATTATTTCACTGTCCGCTATTTGTATTGAAAATGGAATGCTTGTTTCAACTAAGTTGTTTGGGACATGGGTCTGATAGGAGGAAAAGCTTTGGATTTTTCTAACAGATTAATCTAGCAAGAGTTGTTCTTTCGATCCGACTCTGTTAGCTGAATCCAGGAGCAAGTCCGGGGGTGGGGAGGGGAGAAAGGTTGTTGTGGTCCAGTTGCACCCTCCCTGGTCCACCAAAAGGCTGCTGCCAAAGCCAGCATTTCTATTTTGGCACCCGTGAGGGAATCAACTGACTTCATGACTCATAATCTACCTGATTCCTTCTAAACTCTTCATTCCATAGGTGTTAACATCCCTCTCTCCTTTTTAATAGTCTTCATGGTCCACTAAATCAAGCTATTCTTTCTTCTGCAATTCTTCTATCTGTTAGATGCTCCTGGTAATGTAGCTCTTATTTCACAGCCCTGCAGACTGTTTCTATCTCTAGCTAAAAACATTAAATCAGGCGTCGAAATAACTGTCAATGAAGCACTGGATACACTGTCAAGCTGCTCAAAAAGGCTAGTTTTGTTTTATGAATCTGAAAAGAGAGATGTACATTTAATTCTAATGACAACAGGACTAATTAAACAACGTCTTTTGATTATTTGCCTAGTTGCCTGTGGGGGTTTTTTTTATTCATAATATACGAAACAGAAAACTAATGCACATTCCGATAGATACAGTTGTTTTTGCTTCAATCTTAAACTGAATAATTCAGCCTTGGGCCCTTAGGTTATTAGTAAAGCTTCTAATTTCTTTTTAAAGGAAGAAAAATTTGTGCTCTGTTATGTGTGATGATACACTGCACCAAATGTACCCCACTTCTCAAATGCCTAGATCTGCCCATGGCTAGATCCAAATTCTCTGGCAAACAGTCTGCACTTGTATTATCTCAACTGGATGATTCTGGTTTCTATGAAAAAGGAGGAGCAGTTGTAAGTTACAACTGGCACAAGTATAATGGGATTCACAAGATGTTTCCCCCACTTCAAGCAACTTAAAAAAAAAAAATCACTGAACACCAATTAGCACTAAAGCAAATGCTGTTTCTGCTTTTCCTCCTACCTTGGGCATTGTAACTTTGTTTCCTTCTCTATTAAAATGACAAGTCTAATGAGACCACACTTTCAGCTCAACACTAAGTATGGAAGCATTATCTTTTTATTAGTTTTCATGATGATCATATCCTGACTTTTCCCTGTATGTGCCATTTCGAAGTTTCCCAGAATTGGAGCATTACTGGTAGAGATTATCCATCTGTCAATATATCTATCCAGTTTATATGCTACCCTTCCCAACAGTCTCACTGCAGGTTCCAATAAAAGGAAGAGATAACTCAAGAGGACTGCTACCTTTTCCCCCCTCCCAATCTGCTGCCAGTAATCCCACATCTAATCAGTCACATTTAGTCATTAACTCGGTTTGCCCCCCAGACAAAACCTACATTTTAGTTTGGTTTGATGCAATAGGGTCTCTTAAACAGGCTGCATCCCCAGGCTGGTTTTTCTAGCATATCTTACCACAGGAGATGTTGGGGAATGACAGAGAATTTCTTCAGGGTCTTTCGGACAATTCTCTACTATATCTTGCTCTTGATGGAGAAGACTCAAACCTGCTGCTATGTCACTTGGCACAAGATCAGTGTCCTGCAGAAGAAAAAAGAAAGAATTTATTTAAAATAGTGCAGGAAATTCACAGACTTTAAAAAGAAACCACCTCCTGTTAAAAGGAGCAGTGTGCTGGTAAAGGGTACGTGTCCCCCTTCAAAGTACCCGATTTTACGTGTTTAAAAACTTCCCACAAATAAAACTCAGGTATAAATCCCCAGATGTCAATGTCTGAAATAATCATTACAAAAGACTCCTTTTCAAAAGGCCTGTCCAGCCATGACAACAAAACATGATCTGAAGATGAACTGATTATTGCTGCATGCAACCAAGGAGTGTGGGGGAAGAAAGGTTCTTAGTCCCTCCGAAGCCATTACATACTTTCCAAGGAAAGGTTATGCTGTTACATACAATATTCCTATTCCAAGCACACACACCTCTTTGCAGTCCTGTAGCAATACTGGAAATACGTCTTCCAACCCTCTGAGCCTGACCTTACAAAGTGCTGAGCACTATAGGTCCAAGTGAAGCTGATGGGTGGGGATACTCATCACCTGGAAGGACAGGGTCCCAGGGAGCCTTTCCATCTTGTAAAGAAAGTGCAGAAGACAAGGAGGAGACTATAAATCATCTTCGTGGCACTAGGTTACTGGTTCAAGCTGGGCCTGGAACAACGACGACTAAAGGCCTTGCCCACTTTAAGTCTCTTTAGTGACTTACAGGGAATGAGACTGTGATCTCAATGTGGAATCTACTGACCTGTGCGTTTCATAGAATCATAGAAAGTGAGGGCTGGAAGGGACCTCAGGAGGTCATCTACTCCAACCCCTTGCTCAAAGCAGGACCATCCCCAACTAGATCATCCCAGCCAGGGCTTTGTCTAGCTGGGTTTTAAACACCTCCAAGGTTGGAGCTTCCACCACCTCTGTAGGTAACCTGTTCCAGTGTTTTACTATCCTCCTAGTGAGAAAATTATTCCTAATACCTAACCTAAACTTCTCTTGCTGGATCTTGACTGTTCCTCCTTGTCTTGTGATCTGCCACCACTAAGAACAGTTTAGCTCCATCCTCTTTTGAACCCCACTTGGGGCTGGGAGCAGCAGAGAAGGCTGGAAGGCAGGAAGTTACATGTTCTGTGCGGGGGCTCAGCAAGCTGCTCCAAGGTGGGTGGGTGGGTGGCAGGCAGGCAAGCCTGGGCTGTGGGACAGGAGTAAGAGGTACAGGCAGGGCAGAGGCATATCACTACCCCGCCACCCCAATCATATACCACTCTACCCCTTCCTCCCCACCTCGGAACAGGTGTCCTCTTTTTTGATACTGGAAATATGGTAACCATGGTTTAAGAGATCAGAAACTGGTTTAACCTGTAACAGAATATAAATTCAGTGCACATAAGCCAGTTTCAAAATGGCTGAAACTGGTTTAAGATAAACCTGGTTGAATGTAGTATCAGACTTAACTGATTTGGGTCAAACTGTAGGCTCGGCAGTACTACGTTGGATAGCACTACAGAAGAAAGAGACTTGGGGGTCATCATTGACCACAAGATGAACATGAGCCTGCAATGCAAG
>NW_017728927.1:723193-747233 GCF_001723895.1 Crocodylus porosus
CCTTCCAGCCCTGATGTCTATGAAATCTATGAAATCTATGTAACTTCTGTCCCAGACCCCTTCCTGGTTTAAATTAAATCAGAGTCCCCCAGCATGGCCTCCAGCCCTGGGCTGGGCTGTCTGCTCCAGAGGGCACGGCTGGCCCTGCCCCTCTCCTCGCTAACCACAGCACACTGCTCCCAGCTGGCTGAGGAGATGGAGACTGCAGGCAAAACAGCATTTGCCACCCATTCCTTGTCGCTCAAGCAGGAATTCTCCCCCTCTCACAACACGGACCCCAGCTTGCATCTAATCATGGTCACGCCACTTCCATGCTAGCTAATGGTGAGAGGTGTCTGTGTGTATGCGTCTCTAATTTCACTGGGACAGGCAGACAGAACAGTGTCCACTTAAGGCTTTCTGAAGCTAATCAGCAGATAAGCCTGTAATATCCTTCCGATCCTTCATTGCTGTTTAAGAGGTTGAACTAATGAGAGAGGCTTTTGTTTTCTTGATGGGCTGATAAACTTTATCAAGCCCTGCTGGCTTGATTGCAGTTTGATGCAGACAGTATGAAGAAGCAGGGAACAGGAAATTGAAAAGCTCAGTATCATCAACAGATGCATGCACTCCACATAAGCAGTCCTGCCTCTCTTGGGGTGGGATCTGGCAACACTCCCGTCCCTTGAGCAACAAGCCAGGAAAAGCCTGGTGAGGGCTGCTTCGCCCTTCCCATCCAGGCACACCCCAGCTGGGGACTGTGCACAGAGTAGGGTTTAAACCCCTCCCCAATCAAAGCAATCTGCTGGAACCTGGCCATGCCCCCCCTCAGCTCAGCACTCTGAAAGGGAAGGGAGAGCTTGCTCAAGCACCCCCCTGGCTTCTAGCCTGAGCCACTGCAGGCATGTGGCTGCACTTCTTGATTCAAAATGAATGTCTATCCACTTGCAAATCAGTTCAATCTCTGCAAGTTAGACTAACCTGCAAAGACTGAATCAATTCAGGCTTTGACTTTCTGAATGCCTGTCCCTAGCCTAGAAGGGAATAATCACTTCCCTTGCCCTACTGCTAACACACTTACCAATGGACTCCAGCATTCCATTAGCCTTCTTGGCAACAAGGGCAACTTCTGGCTCAAATTCAGCTTACTGTCCATTGCAATGCACAGATCCTTTTCTGCAGAGCTGCTGCCAGTCAGCCCCCAGCCTATACTGGTGCATGTTCTGTCCTAAGTGCACTTGTCCTTGTTGAACCTCAAGAGATTTATTTTGGCTGAATCCTCCAATTTGTCTAAGTCACTCTGAAATCTAGCCCTACCCTCCAGTGTATCTATTACTCCCCCCATCTTGGTGTCATCTGTAAACTTGCTGAGGGTGCTCTCTATGCCATCTTCCAGGTTGTTGATGAAGACATGGAACAAAACCAGCCCTAGGACTGAGCCCTGAGGGACTCCACTTGATACTGGCTGCCAGCTAGAATTGATTACTACCCTCTGATCCCAATGCTCCAGCCAGTTCTGTATCCACCTTACAGTCCATTCATCCAGCCTGTACTACCTTAGCTTGCCTGTGAGAATGTTGTGGGAGACTGTACCAAAAGCCTTGCTAAAAATCAAGGTACACCACATCCACCAGTCTCCCTGTATCCAGAGTCAGTCACCTCCTTACCGAAGGCAGTCAGGTTGGTCAGGCATGACTTGCCCTTGGCGAATCCGTACCGACTGTTCCTAATCACCTTCTCTTCTAAGTACTTAGAAATGGATTCCTTAAGGATCTGCTCCACAATTTTTCCCAGGACAGAGGTGAAGCAGATTAGTTTGTAGTTCCCTGGATTCCCCTTTTTCCCTTTCTTAAATATAGGCACCATGTTTGCCCTTTTCCAGTCATCTGGGGCCTCTTCTGATCACCATGAGTTTTCAGAGATGATGAGCAATGGCTCTGCAATCACATCAGCCAACTCCCTCAGGTGCATCCCATCCGGTTCCATGGGCTTGTATATGTCCAGCTTTTCTAAGTAGTCCCTAACCTGTTTTCAACACTGAGGGCTGCTGACCTCCTCCCTAAACTGTGCTGTCCAGTGCAGTAGTCTGGGAGCTGGCCTTTCCTGTGAAGACTGAAGCAAAAAAGGCATCAAGCACTTCAGTTTTTTCTGCATCCTTTGTTACAAGGTTTCTTCCCCCATTCAGTAAGGGACCCACACTTTCCCTAATCTTCCTCTTGCTACCTGCATACTTCTAGAAACCCTTCTTGTTACCCTTCACATCCTTTGCTAGCTGCAACTCCAAGTGTGCTTTGGCCTTCCTGACTTCATCCCTGCATGCCCAAGCAATACTCCTATACTCCTCCCTAGTTGTTTGTCCAAGTTTCCACTTCTTATAAGCTTCCTTTTTGTAATTATTTTACTGAAGAGTTCCCTGTTAAGCCAAGCTAGTCTTCTGCTTTATTTGCTAGTCTTCCTGCATATCAGGATGGTTTGTTCCTGCACTCAGTAAGGCTTCTTTGAAGTACAGCCAGCTTACCTGGACTCCTCTCCCCCTCAGACTGGCATGGTATAACTTGCATAGGGACAAGCTCTAGATTTCTGAATTGAGGCCTATTGTATGAAAACCCAATTTGAAAACATGCAGTACTACTGAACATTCACTGAACTAAAAGGCTACAGAGATGCTGCAGTACTGCAAAGTCAGAGTTTAAGGTAAAGGGAATGGAAAGAAATAAAGAGCATAAAAAAATCTTTTCATCTTACTGAAAAGTAGCTGCTGAAGAGTTCTGCAACACTTGTAAAAGCCACTCGGTGGTCATCATTTTGCACAATACAACAACACATTAACCTAATTCTTTTCTCCCAGACTCGGGTTGCAGTCTTCTTGACCTTATAGAATAGCTGGCCTGACTGACTGCTTTCCAGGTTGCGATCTATAGCATCAGTGAGGTACAAGGTCTTTTTACCCCCAAGTGGATCAAAGACAATTACAATTGCAATGATGGTAAAGATGATGATAATCCAGCTGCAACACAGAAAAGGGGAAGGAGGAAGAGATCAGTGAATCAGTGAATCCATGCTTCTAACATGTCAGATACCAAATAATCCAGCTGTTATCTACTTGTCAAGAACAACTGATATCTACCTCCACATGCCTTCACTTACCACCATTGTGATGGCAGTCCTGTGATAAGAATAACAGTACACTAAAGAGAAGTGAAACTGCCAGCCCATTTCACAAGACACCAATTCCGAGGTCCTTTTTGAGAAAGGACTGCTCTGAAATGGCTACCTAGTCTTGTGGAAAGATCCATATTATATTAACGATTTCTTAAGACATTTCACCCCCTTCTTTCTATTTCTCCTTTCCACACCCTCTTCAGGTCTATCCTTTTTTTTTATCTTTACTCCTCATCTGTTTCATTCATCGTGCCCCTGGTCTAGCTTCAAGCTTTGGGCAATTAGAAAAAACTGGAAGAAGTCACCTTACTCTATCTAGCCTGATGCACACGAATCCTCCCCCACACGCAACAAAATCTTTCTTGAAGGAGCTGTAAGGAATATCCCAGTTTTCCATGACTAGGGACTCTCCAAAGGCTATTTAAAACAAATGTAAACAGTTTTTCTGGCTTCCAATAATAGTAACATTTACCTTAGTTTATTGTTTACCTGGCAATGACTGTCCCAAAGATGGCATTTACCACAGTCTTTTCGCAATGCACCCTGCTGTCTGACACCCAGATAGCACCCACAGTTGCCCACACAAATTCAGGCAAGAAGAGAAAAAGGCGAGTATAAAGCAGTTTAGGAAGAGATTTTCTTGGCCCAGGGTTAGAAATTGTCCCTGTAATCACAAAAATAAATAAATAAATAAAAGATTAAACATCTAAAGTAAAAGCAATCTTATTGAAGACACATCAGGAGTTCTGCGCTTGAATGAAATTTAGACATGTGCAAATCCAAGTTACTTTAGATTCTACAGGAATTAACCTAACCTACAGCTCATGGTAGAACCAGGAGCTGTAACACATTGTGGTCTTTGGCAGCAAACATCTTTAGCATATAAATTATTATAAACTGGAAATTTTGGTTATTTCTGTTTTTCCAAATAAGCCCCTTAGCTGATTCGGTAGCTAAGAGGCTGCAGTTTAAGGCCTAGGTTTAGTAAAACATTTGAATAGCAAATGACATGTTTATTCTCTTAAGCACATTTAAAAAACCTGATCCAAGGGTCAGAGGTGGGACCTGGAAGATCTGCACATGCTATACCCATACTACTCTGGACAACTCCACAACAGGGGCCATTTCATTCCTTAGCATGAGGGCTAGGACCAAATCTCCCCTCCCTCACACTAGGCACAGAAGACTGGTTGACCTTCAAGCACCCATTGGTACGCTAATGCCATTCACTCCCCAGAAACTAGGTTTAAGAACTCTTTGAGCTACACCCTGATAAATGTCTCCATTCATCCAGGACAGAAGAATCCTTTTAGGCTCCTCCCGTGAGGCACAGGCAAGTTCCAGAGTGTGACAACAGCTCCCCCTTGAGATGAACTTGCCCTCCTCCTCCCCCACCTTTTTTTTTTTTTTTTAAATAGCCTATAGAAGCTATCTTTTTTCCTGCTGCTGGTGCAGCTTTTCTATTAGACAACCATTTCCTTCCCTTTTTCTTTTTTATATTAGCTTACAGGTCCCTTCATTTGTTCTGATGCAATGAAAAGACAGAGCTACAGTCACATCTCAGGCACACATTACATCAAGCACGTCAAGAATGTCACTGGTGGGGAAGGGAAGGGAGGGAGGGGGAAAAATGCTGTTTTAAAGGCAAATGAATTTTAAGAGCCACTTACCAATTTTGAATATTTAGTGTTACTACTTAGAAGTGACCTTTGGTAGGGTCTCCTCTCTTGAGAACTCATCTCTCAGAAGATATATTTCAGCTTCAATTTGATCATAATCAAGCCAAATCAATCCAGTTTGCTGAACAGAGATCCACCCTCACTTAGCCTGTGTTTAACTTGTTGATCTTTCTTTGCAATTCTTTCCTAAACCACTTTTGCTACAAAAAGGGATATCACAATAACTCTCGTTTTGTGCAATATGTCTACCTATTTACATAATAAGATAATTACAAACAAGACCAAGAGGACACCTCAGCTCTCTTCAGATGATCTTAGTCAATACTCCTTTTCCTCAAGAAAGCAGTCAAACTGTGTTCTTCGAGGTTAACCTAAACTTCCCCGAGTTAGCTAGTACAGTTAGCTGTACTATTGCCTCATCTGCAAAATAAACATGTAATCAGGGAAGTGCCCTGTACAAGCCAGCACAGGCTGCAAGATGTACACTCCTTAGTGTCACAGCCAGCCAAACAATGATCTTCTCATCAATTTTTTTAACAGAATGAAGAGGGCAGGGAGGTCATTTTTAGGAAGTAGTTGTGTTTTAGAACAGGGCTTGGCACCCTTTTAGAGTGGCCAGTCAGGAACTTGTTAAACTGCTACCACCACAGGCCCCATCCCCACAGCTGATTCCCCACTGCTCTGATTCCCTTCCACTTACCAGGTGCCAACAAAAAAACACAGCGAATGCGAAGGGGAAACAGCAAATTTGGTGGTGAGAGTACAGTGCAGGTGACCAAGCTGCCACTTTAATGAGGCCCCTTTAAATCACTGATCTCAAGCCCAACCCCTTTAAGGGCTGCCAACCTATGTTTTAGGAGTATTTATTGAGTTAAAACAGCAGCATTTACCCAAATTAGCAAATCAGGTGGGACAGGTTTGAAATACAAGAATTCACATGTGAATTTCTGAGAAAACTACATATTCCCTTTCCAGTTCAAGTTAAAACCCCTCCAATGACATCCATCCTGCAGAGCAATCCCTCCTCTTCTTTGGTACTTACACATAATTAGATCACTGCATTCTTGTCCCTTGCCTTAGTTTGGCCAAGTTTCAGATTTAATTTTCAATCTTCCTCAGGGAAAACCATTTCACCAGCTCTTCTTTGAACACTAGGATGTGCCAGGGTTTAAGTTGCTAGCCTAGGACTTGGGTCTGAGACCTTGTCTGCTAGGTTTCCTGTGTGACTTTTGCTATTTCGCTCAGCCTTCCTGTGCTTCAGATCCTACATGTAAACTGGGGAAAATAATCCCTACCCTCAGAACACCTCTAAAGTGACAGAGTGTCTGGTAATGAGGTATCTGAACAGAAAAGAGAGGAAGAACCATTATAAGCACTTCTGTCAGAGCAGATGCACCCTGAATCAGAATTAGAGCCTGCACAACATAAGTTAGCCTTCCTTCTTCAGGATGAATCTCTCCTGTTTACGGTGTCAGCATTGTTGGGTTGGCCATGTGCTATATGACACTTCTCCACAACAGCCTACCTACACCTTAAGATTCTTGCTATGTGGCACTGAATCCAACTACACAGGCCACTGCTCACAAGTGTCATTACAGAGACTCACTATGCCTGAAGAAGGGTGACTGCACCCAAAAGCTTGCTAGGAACTTTCCCCCCCCAACTACTCAGTTAGTCTAATAAAAGATATCACATCTACTCAAAGAACCTTGCCTGCCTATGTCCTGAGACCAACACAGCTACAGCCAAAAACCCAGCATTATAGAGCAGATATATTTTGCAAAACTTCCTTGGGGAATTTGTCAGAAACATTAAAAATAGTCCAGGTTTCCAGGTCATTTGTTAGTGAACTAATGTTTACTAACGAACCCAGAGGGAGACGTAGCAACATGGCATGATTTCACGGTGACGGGGTTTCCTGGAGTTCTGCCATTTTTGGCTACCCCCAAGCTATGTTAAACTGTTACTGCACATGGCTAGAGTGAGCAAACAGAATTAATCTGCCCGTACTCGTAGTATGAATGTCGACAGGTGGCTGTCAGGGCGCACAGTTTTTGTACCAACATTTTAATGGCACATTTAAGTAAAACAAAACACATACATAAAGCTGCTGCGGGCACAGAATAACGCAGGCTCGTACCTCGCATACTGACGCACACAATGGCCGATACAGCGCATATGATGGCAGCCAAGAGGAGGAGGAGGACCAGCAGGTAGGTGTGCAGGAGTTCTCCTCCGGTGCAGTTGAACCTCTCCTTGTGAACGGAGTACAGGACGAGAACGCCGACCCACCTGTGGGGATGCAGACCGTGGTGTGTCACAGCGGGGAAGCAACAAAACAAACGCGTCACCGCAAAGCAGGGCCACTCACAAACCATCTCATTTATAAACGTGACCCACATGCCAGGATGTCTCGGAGGTGCCAGAGGCGTGCGGGAGGTGGCGGCCTATGCAATTCGCCCCAGGCCTGGCCTGGATGACACGCTGGGTGCAGCCAAGGCAATGGGGCAGCTGCTGCGTTAGCAGGTCCTGGGTCCTTGCAACCGCCCGGGGCACTCAGGGAACCGTGTCCCTGGCCTGGGGGGAGACCTTTTTTTTTTTCCGTTTTTTTGCACCGGTCCTGGAAGCACTGCAATACCAGGTCAATGCATGGAGTGGATGGAGCACGCTCCGGTTCCACCACCCAATACCAAAAAGAATCTGCTCAATATAGACCTCCTATGGAGGACATATCAGAGACAATTACCCTGGGGAGCTCGCCTACGTGGTCACGCTGCTTCCCCTACCAGATGCCACCGCCGAGCGCAGGAAGAGCGCGGGCCCGCGCGAGGGCATGGTGCTGCGACCGTTAACGGCCCACGGCCGCGGACCCTCAGGGGTAGGGTGAGGGGCTCTTACCAGATGAGCCGCAGGAAGAGCTCGAAGGCTCCGGGAAACACGAAGTCGTCGCTGCCGATGGCCCAGCGCCGCCCGAACAGTATCAGCCCCGGCATCGTGCGGAGCCCCGAGCCCCCGCCGCTACCTGCGCTTCACCTGCCGCGCGTGACGTCACAGCACTCTGACGCGCGCGAGCCTCAACCAGGCCCGGCAAATCGTCTCACGCCCTCCACGAGCCCGGCGCCTGCGCAGGGCGGGGGTAGCCCCGCTGCCTGGAGCATGCGCACAGCGCACAGGGCGGTGCCTGTCTGAGGGGAAGCGGCAGACAGGAGCTGGACGCAGTGGGCCCGGTCAGTACAGCAGTCTATACGCTCCACCCGCAAGAAAACGATACAAACATGTATGCTTGAGAAACTGCTGTAATCTTTGACCAGGGAAAAAATATGCGATCGAGAATATGTGACCTGTCAACTTGGCCGGTTTGCTGTCCCTACAGTTCATTACCGTATTCGCAGTTTCTTACTTCCGGTTCCCAGTTCCTTTTTCAAAGCTAATCTTGACACAATTAAAGGTTGTTAATAAATTAGACATGCTGAAGAGTTAGAATTTCATTAGAAATGTATATTTACTAGTAAAAGTTGATATGTTTCAAGTACATCGTGAATAAAGAGCCAAGATTAGGTGGGGATTATGGGGCAAAATCCTTTTTGGGTCACCCCAAACCACATGTCCCCATTAACTGGGGGCACTTCTGAATGGGTCTGAGCAGGGCAGTGCCCAATCCAAAACTGGAGCCTGAAAAACCTCCTCTGGGAGAGTCCCTCAGCGGCAGAGAGGTGAGGTTTGGGGATAAACCAAGCAGGATTTTGTCTGGAAATCCCAGCCCAATCTTAGCCTTCTACACTGTGCTGCTTACAGAGCACACAAGCCTGTGTGGTTGTCAGCTGGCTGGCATAAGAAAACCAAGCTTTGGGTTAGGCAGCAGACTCATCCAGCAGTGTGCCTCAGTCAGGAAGATGTGTGATTTGGGCTGACTGAAAGGGAGTTTTGCCCCATAATCCCACTGCAAAATAAACTCCTTATTTGGCACATCATATTTAGCATGCAAGCTGTGAGGGGTGGGTGTCAGGTACCAGGCTAGCAATCAACAACCAAGTATTGGGTTGAGCAGGGACCTGGCCCAAGCTTCTTCAGGGGAGTCCTCAGGTGAAGAGGTATGTTTTCAGGGTAACCAAAGTAAGGTTTTTGCCCCATAATCCCAGCCCCAAGTCAGTTTTTTATCCATAGGAACGTACAGTTTGGGGGACTGTCAGTTGGCAGGCTGGCATGCAAAAACCTAGCTTCGGGTCAGGCAGCACCTTACCTAAGCTTCTTTGGGGGGGTCCCCCAGTGGCAGATGCATGCCTTGGGGTGGGCACTAAAGGATTTTCACCCATAATCCCAGCCCAAACACAGCTTCTTATTCAGGGCATTGTACATGGCACAGGTTCGGGGGGGGGAGGGGGAACAACTGTCAGTTGGCAGGCTGGCATATGAAAACTAAGCTTCAGGTTGGGCATGGCCCTGCTCAGAATTTTTTGAAAAAAGTCCTCAGGTGGCAGAGACATATAGAAGGGGGTGACCTGAAAAGGACTGTGTCCCATAATCCCAACCTCATCTCAGGTCCTTATTCAGGGCTTTGTACTTGATACATGATGCTATTTTATATTTTTATAAGTCAACATACATTTCTGATAAAATTCTAATTGTTTTGTATGTCTGATTCATTAATACCAGCCTTCAACTGTGCAAACATTAGTTCTGGAAAAGGAACAGGGAATAAGGAACCAAGCCTAGCCTTTGTGATGAGGCTGAAGTTATCTGGCACATGTTGTTCTAGGGTAGCAGAAAGTACAACCAACTCAGACTATTGTGCATTTTTCTTGGAGTTGTCAACACAATTTCAGCTTTCTCATTAAACTACATATATAGCCATCATCCTCACAGCAGAAACCTTTGCAAGACACAAAAAGAATGAATACT
Source organism: Crocodylus porosus (assembly GCF_001723895.1). Classification (NCBI taxonomy): domain Eukaryota; kingdom Metazoa; phylum Chordata; order Crocodylia; family Crocodylidae; genus Crocodylus; species Crocodylus porosus. Next base: position 732,913 of record NW_017728927.1, read on the forward strand.
AATACAGGATTTTCTCTGTTGCAAAGAACTCAGAAAGATCACAGCAGGTCATATTTCTTCTTTTTTTTTTTTTTTTTTTTTTTTATAACACTATGGATTCTGAATTGAAATTGTTACGCTTATTCTCTCACGGCATTCCTGCTCGCTAAACAATGCTAACATTGCATGGCATCCCACAGCAACCTTGAAAGACTCTCAAGGCATCCCAGTATGACATGGGACCCTGGTTAAGAACTATTAGTTTAGGTGCTCCTCCAGGAAAAGGGGTACAGAATCTTAATACAAGAACAAAGATACAGTTTTCACCATTTCATAAAATGTTTATTGAGGATTGTAACACAGGATAAATCATGCATCAGCTCAGTAAAAAGGGAATCATTTAAAGAATATAAAGAATGGGAACTGGTGCCGCCGATTTTGAAACAAACTTATAAAAATCATACTAGTTGTCCAAAAGTGACATCAATATTCACTTGAAGCTGAACATGGACACTTCTTGTAATTCAAAAGTAAAGTATTAATAAAAAAAATGTAGACCTTGTTTAAAATGATCACTTACAGTTTCCTGAAGTTCAACCTTAGAGTTTCAATAGTAATTTTAATTAATGCGTAGGGCTCTACATCCAAGATGTTTAAGTGTCTTTTCCAGAAGGAAGAACAGAACAAGAGTGTTTGCTCGTCTCTAAGCCATGAAATCATACCCTTACCTTCTATGACCTTTATTGCCACCAGATACTTTGCAATTGCCTTCAAGACATGAAAAAAAGTAGATGGCACAAATCATGGTGGCCACAAAAGTGGATCTCTGATATCTTTCTAGTGTTAAAAAGGAGATTGCGGTGGTGGTGGTGGGGATAATCTAGCAACTAACAGGAGGGAAAAAAAAAACATTTAATAAGCCATGATTGCCAATTTTAATGGCACTGACATTTTTCATAAAGAACTCCATGTCAGCAGATGGCACAGCATACTGGGAGCCACAACTTCACATCAAATATTGGTGGGTTCATGTGTTACAGATATTTGCCTTTCATAAAAATAAATATAGTGGAATGAAAACTGAATCAAAGGGAAAAGCTATGACTGCCATCCAGCAGGCAGTACACATTTATTTGTGTGCACTGAGTGTCAACCAAATCTCAGAGAATCCTTGAAAAAAAAAAAAAAAATAAAAAAAAGTTTGCACTTATTCCTGGTCATAAACAACCTCACAAAAACCTCACTTTTGGAACTATTCCAATTGAAACTACACGCTGAATTTATTAATACAGTATTAAGTTTCTTTATGTAAAAAATCTTTATACATAGTAATAAAAAAAGGTCAAGGCAAGATGCATCAAACAGAATTCCGCTGGTTGTTCTTCCTCTATTCTTAGAGCTGCTGCTGATGACCTGTGCTAGAAAGTTGTTTCTGATTTTCTCTCTCAAGCATCTTTGCCTTTGCTTGTGGTAAGGATTGTTCTGTCCAAGCATCCGGAAGAACAGATGCTGGTGATGATTTTTGGCACTTACGCTGGCAAGCTGAGCTTCTTTCCCTTGAGTACTGGGGGGTAGGGGGAAGAGAGAGAAAAGTATAGAAGTTAGTAATACATGAAAGATGTACATAGAAAACTAGAGCTGTGAATTATCTGATACATTTTGCTCCTTCAGAAAAATCACTGTTAAAAGAAAGGGTCTGTAATCAGGTCCTCAACTCTCATCTCTATACCAATAAAGTTATCTTCAAGCTGAGAGGGAGAGGTTGTTCGCCACTGCCCTCTTGTATGCACAAGGGAACTCTTGTAACATGAATTTTGCCTGGTGAGTGTATGTTAATTCCATTATGACAAGTGTAACCAACATAGCATTCACAATCCCACAGCTTTATGGTCCTACCGGGGGGGGCGGACCATGAGAAAGGGGCAGGCCAGTTAATAGCTCTGTAAGGCTGCCAACTTCTAGAATTCAGATAAAGTAGCCACTAAATCCTATTTCTTGGTGGAGGTTTTCTTTCTACTCAAAAACAAACATGCTTCTTTGGACCAGGACTAGAACTTTTGACAACATGGAAAAGCTGGGCTAATTGTACACCAACTCCAGTCTATGTCAATAAAATTCTCTTTAGGCATACAAGACAGATTATACAAGACAACATGTGTGGCCAGAAAAGGATGGGTACCCTGGCTATTCCAAGGAAAAGGTGTACTGTGAATATACTGGACCTTATTAGTTTTAAATACACCATAGGCTCCTGATGGATTATACTTACCATAGTTCTACTCATACTAGAACTCAGACAATTTACGTGACAAACTACCAAAGCAGTATTAATAAGTTTAACATGCCTATACTGATGATCCAAGAGAAAGAGTTACTTCTCTTATGCCTGACACCCACAGAATAAGCAATGTAATCCTAAAGTGAGAGTTACTTACCTTTTGTTACATACAAATAGAAGAAGTCACAGTAAAGAATGGTCTGGACCACACCAGCAACAACAGCTATGAGGTCAAAGAAACCCTCAAAATAATAGCGCCAAATCCAATTGATTAAGTACAAGGCACGGTAGAGACCCAAGAAGAAAAGATAGTGAGTAGTGATGGTCTCTGCTTCTCCAGTTTTGCTGATCATGAAAAGTTGGGGGAGGATAGCAACTGATTCAAGATAGATGGAGAAGGTCCACAAAATCTGAAAGGAGAAAGAAACAAGCCTGTTCAGTGTCCCTGTTGATAATCCACCCTCATATACATGAGCAAGGGAGACACTTAGCTTGACTTATCACTTTTTCAACAGATACATACTCTGAAGAGTCCTGCTTTTCTACAGCTCTAGACAAACTTTTCAAACAAGACAAATGGAAAACTGCAAATCAGCTCTAGTGAGCCAGCAGCAGCAGCCTGCTGATGGCTTGGGTCAGTCCTGATGACCTGTTCAGTTAGGAATTAGTGGTACTCAGTTAAGGCTGTGGTTTACATCAAGTCAGAAGCTTAACTACCATTAATTTCAACTAGTACAAGATGAGTGGAAGTGCACCGATACATTGGTCCATATCATATCATCACCGATAAAATAGACATTAAATCGGCAGTTGGCTTTTTTTGGCTGATAAGGTCACCAATAAATGCTGTATGCATGCGTGCAGCTGCACCATGCACATGGCCAGGAGTGTAGCCCAGCAGCCTGGAGAGTAGCACCCAGCTGATAAGTCTGTGGGGGATAGAAAGGATGTGGGTGGGGGAGCAGATCAAGGCCCCAGCAGTGAGGGAGGGAGTAGGGCTGGGGGAGGCCCTACCCAGCTGGAGTGGAGTGGGGCATGGGACAGAGCCGATGTTCATCCAGGGCCGTGGGGGTGGGAGGGGAGAGAGGGGCTGCTCCTGTCACTGTGCACACCTCCAGGGGAGGCATGGAGAGGGCGTCCCTCCCAGGATCTATGCATGGGGTGCTCCAGCCTCTTGCCATCAGCTGTGCTCAGGTTGGGCAGGCAGCAGCACTGGGGAAGGAGGCTACAGTGAATTTTGGAGTGGCTCTAGCCCCCCCACCGATAGGCGCCCGTCTGAGTGCCACCGCTGCCTACCCCATCCAGCCCGAGCGCAGCCATCAGGAAGAACCTGGAGCAGCTCCAGTCCCAAGCATACAGCAAGCATTCTGCCCTCATCCTGTGCAGATCTGGGGGGCACATGACCCCATGCCTCCCCTGGGGGTGCATGCATCAGTGGAAGCCACCCCTGCCCTTCTCCGCATCCCTCAGACAAGCCACAGCTCTGTGCTGCACCCTGCTCTGTCCTGGCTAGGCAGTGCCCTCCCCTGCCCCACTCCCTCCCTCACTGTGGACACCTCAATCTTTAAAATCAGTGCACCCCTAAAGATCAGGCCTAATTACTAAAAAGCAGGAAGAACATCTTCAGTTTACCAATGGTGGTTTCTTATCTACTTTAATTGGTTGAAATGTCTTTTTTTCCCCCCAGTCACATGAATTGTCCAGTTAAAAGCAAGCAGACAAAATGGAAATAATGCCCCGATTAAAGTTTTACATGGAGAATCCTCTCTTTTTTTTTTTTTTTTTTTAAAGCTGCCTAAATCTTATTCTGACTTGAGATTTAAGTCAGTTTTGTTTAGTTTAGGATTAATTTTTTTTAAAAAGAAAAAAAAAAGTTATCAAAACTTTCCAATATTTAGCAAGCTTCTTGTTCACCCCATAGAAAATACACACATGAAGGTGTTTGGTAGTACAGGACTGCATTGAAATATGGAAGTCCCTTACATTCAGTCCTAATAAACTATAGTAAAGTTATTATCTTTCCAATGTGGTTATAAATTCCTCCATGTACATCAGATGCTAGTAATACAATTCAAAATTTCTGCAATTCTTTTAGATTTCACCAGATGGCACCCAATACTTGCTAACAGCCACACTGGCAAGTTTAAAAAGGCCCAGAAGACATCATGAAGGAAAGAATATTGCCAGGTTAACACTGCAACCACCAGTATACATTAGGAACATGGTATCCTTCTGTACACTAAAAGAATTAAATGGCATCTGGTTTTAGTGTCCCAAATGATTAAAACAGATTTTGAACTGTTGTCTTTACACAAATTAAAGTTCTCTCTCAGGTCCAGACTGTGTTCGTTAAAAGTATGGGCTGAAGTCTACGTCTAACAGATCTACCTATTCCAAAAGCAGACTTTTAGAAGCATTTCTTATTCCAAATATGCCCTAAAATTATTTTTTTCACAATCCAAACATTTCTAGCAAGTATATTTTAAATAAAGCTGCATATTTACAGAAAACTAACAAACCATCTTAAGAGTACTGGGGATGGACACTCGCATACTCAACTAACCTCTAGAGGAGAGAAGTCATGATTAACAAGAAATGAGAGTCCACCAACAGGGACCACCAGAAACTCCACTCGGAATGTATCATGGTTTCCATCATAGGTAGCCTTAAATTTCATGTAGATCAGGTACACAGTGGCATATGAGCAACCAATGTAGATAAGCTAAAGGACAAAAGCAGAATACATTATTAGATCATCCGCTCTTCTGTGTACAACCCCCTTCCCCTTAAAACTGTGTCTTTCTGGTCATGTAAAACTCCGAAAGCGCACACAAAGCACACAGATGATATGGGATTTTAATCCTTTCAGAAGAGCACCAATTCCAAAGCTAATTACATATATACTTTTAAAATCTAAGTAATGATTGTGGTTATTACATTGCCACTTCTGAAGGTAGTTTGTATTGTAACCTTCTATTTTCATGGAAAACATAGCCCTAAAAAGTGAAATGTGAATTCATGCCTTGCCTCTGGCTGAAAGTAAAAAGGAAGAATTGACACAAACCCTTACAAGGTAAGGAGTGGAGAGGGGACAGGGAATGGGGGTAGGAGGAGAAGTAGTTCTCCCTATAGCAGCCTTCAACTACCAGAAGGGGGTGCTCCAAAGAGGATGGAGCTGGACTGTTCTCAGTGATGACAGACCACAGAACAAGGAGTTACAGCAAGGAAAATTTGGGTTAGATGCGAGAAAAATGCTGTCACTAGGAGGGTGGTAAAAATCACTGGAACAGGTCACCCAGAAAGGCTGTGGACTCTCCATCTTTGGAGGTTTTTAAGACTTGGCTAAAGAAAAAGCATTGGCTGCAAGGTTCCTGCTTTAGCAGGGGGTTGGGCTAGATGACCTCCTGAGGTCCTTTCCAACCCTTCTTTTCTATGATTCTATTGAAGAAAGAGATGAAGGAAGGAAGGAAGAACCAAACCCCTAGCCAAATATTTAACTTGTATCTAGGCATAATCCATTCACACTATGTCCTTTGGGACTTTTTTCAAATATTTACAACTGTATTTTTCAAACACACAACTGCAGCATGGGATAGCAGACAAACCTAGGTATGGTCTTTACGGCATACTCAGTCCTCTAACAAACTAGACTTACTCCATGGTTCCAAACTAAGATTTTAAAAGCTCAAGATATTTGTGCCATACATGACTCAAAGGGGTTTTTTTTAGTTTTTATTTTGTTTTTTTAAACGAACAACCAAAACAAACTGGGTACATAGCTAGATGCCCTGATTTGACAAAAAACATTTTTAATTCTGTCAGTGACTTAATCTTAATAATGCTTTGAATTTGTATAGCACTTTATAGGTGTTAGATTTCATACCAGTTTGTGAGAGGGAGATAGATAACCCTATTTTACAAATGAGGAAACTAAGAATCAGAAATATTAAATGACTTACTAAAGTCACAATCCAAATCACCCCAAAATGAGAACCTAGATTAAAGTCTAATTCAGAAGACTACTACATTACCTCCAAAACTAGTCATTTAATCTGCCCAATTCAACATATGTAAATATTAAAATATTCCAAACCAATCAGTAGACTATTGGCATTTTCTAGCTCCCTATGACAGAGCTGATCAAAGGTCAGATCACTGTATGTGGATGTAACTTTGATTACCAGCCAGGTAAGAACATTTGCTGCAAGACAGCAAAAAACAAAAAAACAAAATGCGCAAAGTATTAAAAAGATTAAAAATCCCAAAGGATTACCATACAAATTCTTCAAGGATATTCAAGTGAGCTGAATGGGAAGGGTTACACTCAGATCCTAATAAAATTATGAGCTCATAATACAAAATGTAGTCATAAAAAGCATTCCATGTAAAATTAAGATCTTTTGAATCGCTTCATTACAGCATCACAGGTAGCTGGCAACAGTCCTGTGCCTTGCATTTATTTTAATCACCATAAACAGCAAAATGGGAAAATTCTGTACATTGTAAGGGTCAGTGAAACAGAGTAGCTAACATCACTTTTCTACAAGACTTGGTAAAATCTTGGCCCCACTGAAGTCATTTTGCCATTGACTTTAAAAAGGTCACAATTCCATTTAGTTTAGAGCTGCAAGATTTCAGCTCATTGACAGACATATTTATACGGTAATTTATACTTTTGCTTATCACTGGATAGGTCCGAGCCACACTCCTAAGCATATGCACAGAACACAATGAATTTTGTATTTGTTGAATCTTTTCATGTTTAAGGATACTAGAGAACCCAGGACTCAAGGAAATTGAATCTAGTACTGCTGTACACTATTGAGAAGCCAACAATGGTTTGGGACTATCAGATGGTCATTATTTTATTAAGCTAGCACTGGATTCAAGGAGAGGACCAACTCTTTTGTGGAAGAAAAAGTTCACATGTATGAGTATAAACATCACGTGTTTAAATCTTCACATTCTTTCTTTTGTTAGCTACAGCAGGAGTTTGCCCTAGAGATCAGACAGAGAACCATGACACTGAATTATGACCAACAGATAAACAGAAAAGAAACAGAAAACTGGCAATAGCCACTCCCTAACTGAGTTAAGTATTTAAACAGTTGGACTCAAGCTCTTTAGCACTACCCATGAATAATGTGGCAACAGGGTGAACAGCCTGTTTCAAGAATACTTTACTCAATCCATGGTTTTTCACATTAATATAAAACTTAATTCACTGATTTATTATAATCACATAGGTTTGACTGCTCCAAGCAGGTTTATATGACCCAAAATTTTGTTACAATATTGCTCTTCTGTTATTAGTTGTTTTTGAACTTCTAGTAACTATTACCAAGAATAGGGTTACGTGATCTTTTGACCTTAACACTGCAACACTCCTGGAAGAGGAAAGTGGACTTGAGACATCTGAATTCATTGCACTTTGGTGCTGCAAATTCTCCAAATATTTTTCTTCCATACCCTGCTGCTGTATCAGACTCAATGTAGAAAAGAAGCCATGTCAAAAAAGAAAGCGGAAATAAAAAAAAAGGAAAAGAAAAAAACCCAGAACCAATAACACTAAAAGGTACAGTTAATAAGAGAAACATGGAAGTTGAGGAAATATACTTAGCAGTGCTTTGATTTCTGGGGCCAGTTCCTGAGAACTTCTTGGGCAGACTTGGACGGGTCATTCATTTTTAGACTTGGATAAAGGCTTTTCTTGTTTTGTAATAACTGATGTTTTTAAGTCGTTATGAACTAAGGGCACCTATACACATGATGGAGCTCTGCTCTGACGCATGCTAATTAGCATGCATCAGAGCGGACTTGACTGAGTTGAAGCACCCCTGCTGCCATTTTGAAGTGCAGGACACCAAATGCACATGACCCTGCTAGCACTTTAGAGTGGCTCCCAGAGTGCCCCCCACTCCATTCCACCCCAGAGCACGTGTATGGATGCCCTAAATGTCCTATATTTATGCCCTAGATGCAACACTTGATCTTAGCCCACAAGAGGCCAAGAAGCAATACAGTTTATTACATAGCTTTTAAACAAATCACTTATTTCAGCTTTCTTTTTAAATACTGTACTTGTGGCAGCATTTACTTTGGATGTAAAAATCTCCTTTTACAAGCAGCTTTTAGAGATCTGTAGTAGTGAAAGTATATTTCTACTGCAGTGAAGACTTCCACATGCCTTATCTGAAGTGCTCTAGTCCTTTACTCAAGTGGATAATATACTGGACCACCATCCACCCCAGAAAAGCTTTTGTTAATGAAATTATGAACTACGCGTGCAACAAAAATGACTAGCTTTTCTCACTTATTCAATATACTCTACCTTCATAGATGTGTTATACAATGAAATGAATGAAGTGAAGAGATCCAGATAACGGGTGGTGAAGACCAGTGCAAACAGAAGCTGGCTTTTCCCAGAAATACCTAAAGCAATAAAGGAAATAATTATTATACAAAAAAATTAAAAAAAAAGAAAGAAAGAAAGAAAAGATGATGTTCTTCAAAGCATTTGGGGACAAGGGTGAGTGCAAATCCTTATTTCCAGCTGGGTTGACTACACAATTAGGACAAAGACTGGAGCTCCCAAAACCAAGCACAAGCGTCACAAGTTTGCCCATCTTAGTGATATCAAAACCAAGATGCAAAAGGCACCACTAAGCTATGCAACGAATAAGTGATCATATTTTTAAGATCTGGATAAAAGTTATTAGAAGTCATTCACTGACAGACAGTTCACAGGTCATGGTTTTGGAGAGCATGGCATCTCTTCTGTATCATCACCACTAGTCTCTGCACAGTAAGGCTCAATTACGTTAGCAGACATTAGCTTCGTGTTGTACTGAAGATTGTGACAACTCTGTCGCATTGTCTATTGCTGAATAGCTCAAAAGGTACAAAGACAGAATTTGTGAACAGCATATACTGTTATTCCAGTGATAAGAGGAAAGAACATTAACACCAACTGCTTAGTGACTTGAAAGCTATTAAAGATACTGTAATGCTGTGCATTGCCTTCATAAAATTAATTTTCCCACCCATAACAAAACAAATAAATCCTATGCAACAATCAAAGAATGCTTATTAACACTGAGGATAAGATTTAAAAGGCCTCAGTGACATGGAGCCTGAATCCACTTTTCAAAAGTAACCTGGAAAATTAGACTTTGGGGACTAAGGTTCTGACCCTGCAAAAACTTGTGTGCACACTTAACTTTGACTTCAGTAGGACTACACTCAGTGCCTGAAGTTAAGATAAGATTTTGCAAGGTCAAGGCAAAAGTTAAAATCACTCAGGCATTCCTGAAAACTGCCTGTAACTTATTACTTGTTATTACCATTCTGAGCTGGTACTCCAGTGCAAACAATGGCATCCCTATTCAACACTTTTCTTGACATGCAAGTATTCTCATTGCCCAACTGTTTTAGGCAAAAGTAATCCCCTCCCAGCCATTTTAGCTGAACACATTCAACATTGTTCAAAGTCACAGAGAAGAAGAAGAAGAAGAAGAAGAAAGTATATCCAGTATTTGCAAAATTGTACTATTTTATAGCAAGGTAAGACCAAAATCTACAAATCCCTACTCCTCATAACTGAGGTCCACAGAACTCATTTCTTTGGTAAGGACTTTTACAAGCCAGACCATGAACAAGAAGAATCCTTTACGATGCTTAAACTCTTTTAATGCTGGCTGAAGAGTAACTGAGATGGAGTCTCCACAAATAAAATCATGAATTACACCTAAAGGGAGCGTGCCGATATGTATAGCACTGTATTACTGGAGGAGCTCAATGGACAGAATCCTAAAATAGCTTAACAGTAGTAATTGGTAATTTATTAAGCATTTGATTTACTAATTTCATGTGAGATAAATGTTTATCATAAAACTTAATGCTAACAAACTGCCAATCCCATAAAGCTCAGCATAGGAGAGGAAAAAACATAAAAGCCACAAACCTTAATTTATACCAATGGGCAGACATGGTAGAGCTTGTTTATCTTTTCTAATCTGGAATTTTCCAAAGTTAGTTCACAGAAAATAACTAATGTGCTTCTTGAGAGAAAGCCACATTTTGATGGTAAATTGCAAGCAAAATACCATTTCAGCACTACAAACCTGGAGAAGTCTCTGATCATGAGCTCCCAAACCAAGAAGCTCTCAATGTGCTGGAAGACAGTGGAGTTGAATGGGCACAGCAAAGGCAGGGACTATACTATACAACCATAACTAATCATTTAGCACTAGGCAGAACAGACATAACAAGACCTTCTCTGAATATATTAAATCAATGCTATATAGCCATGTCTATATATTTAAACATATTGCAATCTGAATTCAATATACTTGGTAAGTTACATAAAGGAAATGAAAATATGGCACTAAAATCTACAACCCTCCTATCAATTCCCAAAAAGAAAGATTTAACATTTATGGACTTCCATAAGCCATTTAAACTGAACTTTATGACTTTCCCAGAATGAAGGGTGCACAACACTGTTAAATCAAATCTAAAACTAGAGAGAACAAGATCAGCAGGGCTTGAACAATTTACTGGAAAACAATGCAAATATATGCAGGTCAGCATTAGGGACACACACACACAAAAAATGAGGGGTAGGGTCAATGACTGCGAGTGACCCAGGCTACAGGTTAGTCCAAAAGCTGGGAAATATCAACATCTGTAACCCATGGACCCTTAGGGCCTGCTGTCAATGAATGACAGCACACCTACCCCCTGCAGCTCCCGAAATGGAGGAGGTAGTTTTTGCTGCTTTTCTCTGCTCAAGAGTCTTTTGCATGCCTGGGGTGCAAGTCTCCCATGTTCCACCTCACCCACGAAAAGCTCTTCAGGCTTGCACTCCCTAATGTTGCCAAAAAGCAACAGTGATAAATTGCTGCACTTAAGGCCTTCACCAAGTCCCACAGCCAAGAACAGCAGTTGGAATTCACTGGTTTTTGGTTGGTTTCATTTTGCTGTTGCTGCTCACAAAAATCTAAGTGATGATGTGGCTCAAGTGCCCTACTTACAGATTCAGGGAGAAAAACCTTATACTGATTACCATTCCCAATTCAAACCACAATTCAGCCATCAGGAATAGAAACTCAAATTTTCACCTTAAGAAAAGAAAAGAAACAGGGAAAAAATTATTACAGAAGAACTGATGGCTCAACCCCCCCAAATCGCTAAGGAAAGTTCTTACTAGCCACTGTTAAGTGGTAGTTCAAGCCCCAAAATGGGCACTGAAAATATTTTCAATAATGTAACTAGTGCCTTATGTATCCTCATGCAATTCAGACCAGCCACTCACACCCGACACTGAACACATACCCCAGAACCATACCGTAAGCTTCAAGCTGGGGTCAGGCAAGGCTGTATCCAAAAAAAACCCAAAAAACCAAAAAAACCCAAACAAACAAAACCTCAAACTTTCTAATTTTTTTTTTTTTTTTTGGGCAGAAAAAACTAAAACATTTGCCTTTTCCTTGCACACTAGGCAGGTCTTAGTAACAGTAACAATGACAAGTGTGAGATCTTTAGCATACCACGAGCTGCTCCGTGGCACATACTGACTCCAGCACAAACAATACAATGAAAGATAATATTAAAAAGAAACAAAAAAAGCTTCATGCTCTTTTACTCTGATCATTTAGTGTATTCAGTACATAACTCAACAGCCTTTGCAACTACAGGTCATCTTTAGCATGTTGCAAGGAATATTGGGATAAGAGCAAATCAATTTTCGAGCAGTAATTTCCAGAACAAACGACCTAATTTGATTTAAAATGGATTAGAGAACACAATCCGCATAAAACAGTTCTTGGAAGCACATAATTTTACAAGTTATATTGACTTCCATGTCACAGAGTATTTTTACAAAGGAATTCAATAGTTAGCAGCAGCATTTTGCCCAATTCCTAGTAATCATTTCTGAGCTGGTGTTTGGAGCAGTCTAATGTTTTTCTAAGACACTAATTTGGATGCTAATACCCAATCTGCACATCCAAAAACCTGATTTTTTTTCCCATTCTCTCTCCCATAATTCTGAAGCCATAAATTAAAAATTTGTTATCCCCTACTTTCACCTTCCAACAATCCAGTACCCTACCAGAACAACAGAAGTCAGGACTACTCAAAACACTATTAACACCCATCGTTCCTTAGCAGATCTGTAAGCACTCATTACATTCCTGATTACATAACCCACCTCTTAATACTTCAAATAGTTCAAATAGCCACTCCCCCTCCTTTCCTGTGGCTCCCAGGCTGTCTCCCCCTCATTTCCAGCTGCTTTTACAGACCCCCAAGCTCCTCTTGGAATAACAACCCTGGACATATGCAGAAGCCACTGGAAAAGAAGAGTCAGCACCAGGATGCTTGCCAGCTTTTCACGGACCTGGGATAACAGTTTGGGAATCACTCATTCATTTAGGTTCGGAACAATTAAGCTTCTTCTACACTGGGAGGAAATCAGCAGTTCAATTAGCGCTTCATTTGTTCACACTCTTACTTAGTCTGAAGAAACTGTAAAGCATATGAATGTTTGAGGTTAAATTACAAAATGCTTTAACAAACAAGCTTGGTAAGCAATCACATAATGACCTCAAATGACAGTTATTTAGCAGCAACCAATGTGTTTCAGGAACCGCTTTTATTAACCTTTTTTATGCAAATATATCTTTATGGAATTTATCTTTAAAAAAAAAAAAAGAACAAAAAAACACAGGCTCAGCCATCTGTCACAGGGAAAAGGAAGGAGCCTCAGAAAAGCACCCTCACCCCACATGCTCTCTGAAAGCCAAGCTGCTTCTGCTCAGCATCTGAGCCTTAAGGATCTGAATTTATCTTTTTTCCTCACAGTAGCAAAGATTTTTTGGGGGCAATATCTTTTATTGAACCAACTTCCCAATTGTCTCTTGCATAATTCCTCAACCATCACAACTATAGCATCACTTCTTTTCCGCAGGCTTTGTTGAGCTTTCTTTTCAAGAAAGATCAAGAAATAAGCCCAAGGATAAAATTTACCAACTCCTAGATACCTGTTTAGAGGGCAGAGTAAAGCAAATTTTCTCTGCTGAAAAAATTTAGAAGGGAGGGAGGGAGGGGGCTTGGCTCAGCTTCAATTACTCTGCCTTCAATTTCTTTTAACAGGGCATGCGGAGAATGGGAGAAGTGTGGGCCTTCTTACATGAGCTCTTTTAACTCATAGTACTGGAAAAACAATAAGGAAGAAGTTACTTCTGGAGTAGGCATTAACTTCTAATTATGTGGTAAAGAGAAAGGCTTATTTGAAATGAACCTTGAGACTCTTAAAGAAGCAGTTTTGGGGAGCTAGGAGCAGGCTGGTCATCAGCACTTCAGAGGGTAAAACAGGACTCTCTGACGCTGTAGTTCTGCTGGAATAATTACTGAGCCCGTGTTCAGAGGAAGCCAGGTAGGAAGGATAGTGAGCCAAGGAACTGAACCTGGCTCTCCTGAACCCCGGCTAACATCCCGATTGTCCCCATCACCTTTCCCCAAGCCACATACCTTTTCACCTCTGTCTACAGAGACAGACTACATAACCCCATCACCTCCACAACCCCTTACCCGCCCCAGGAAGGAGCTGAACGGAGCTCTTGGGCTACAGATAACCAAATCCTTGTCAACTCTCTGGGGCTCTGTCCTGGTCCTGGGCTACCACTGGTCAATGCCGGCCCCGGACTACCGCTGCGCCTGCAAATGAGACCCACTCGCCCGCTGACATACCCGCCTCACAATGGCTCCGAAGGGAAGCACTGAATTTCCCAGACCTGCTTCTGCAAACGGCAAATGCCTGGCAAGGAGCGCCGGCCCGGGACGCAAGTGACCACCTTCCCCCGTCCCCCCACGTCCAGCCGGCCCCAGCAGCTCACTCCACAGCGTGGGCTGGACCCCGAGGCCTTCACGCTCGCCTGGGCCAAGCCCGGTCTCCCTGGCACCGTCGGCCCCGGTTTAAAGCGACTCATTTGCTCGTGTGCAAGGCGCCTCCTCGCCGCCACCCCCGAGCCCCGCTGCCACGTCCGCGCCCGGCTCCCGC